>NW_007258427.1:203708-205318 GCF_000164805.1 Carlito syrichta
CGGACAGATTCCAGGGCAGTGGGAAGTGGGTTCCACATTATCCACACACCTGTCAGCGAATAGCAGGACTGCAGACAGATTTTGAATCACAGCTCTCCCTTAAGTAAATCTCAAAACTGCAAAAAGGACCACCTCCAACCTACAGTGCAACTCCAGAATTGAACAAAGTAAGAGGACATACAAAAGAATAGGAGATTGAACAAACAGAAGTAAAACTAATCCCTTTACCCCTGAATAACAGAATTAAAGAAGACGGTGGCATGGAGGGAAGGAAAAAGTAGGGAGGGGGAAAAACCACACAAATGAAGAAAAACCAAAAGAAGAATATAGGTCTCACACAGACCCCTGGGAAATCAGACACTGAGAAAACAGATTCTGGAACACAAACAATGAAGAACCCCCAGAATGACTGGTTACATGCAACAAACCCAGATATCAAGAAATTAATGGAGAGAATTTAAAAAATTGAGGAGAGACAAGAGGAAAATAGGAAGGAGCTGATGTCAGAAATGACAGCAGTAAAGAATACTGTGATGGAAATGAACAACAGACTAATAAGCATGGAAAGCAGAATCAGCCAAGCAGAAGAAAGAATCTCAGAGCTCGAAGACCAAAACACAGAACTAACCCAAACTGTCAAAAGCATAGAAAAGAAGCTCAAAAAGACAGAACAAAACCTGCAAGGGATGAATGATCACTTCAAGAGACCAAACCTAAGAGTAATTGGGTTTCCTGAAGCAGAGAGAGAAACAGAAGCCACACTGGAACAAACATTTCATGAAATCATTCAAGAAAACTTCCCTCATCTCATTAAGGATGAAAAATTCAAACACAAGAGATTCACAGAACCCCTGTAAGACAACAAATGAGAAGACCAACTCCCAGACACATAATAATTTGCCTAAACAAAGTAGCTATAAAAGGAAAAATCATAAAGGCAGCAAGAGAAAAAGGCCAGACTACCTACCAGGGAAGACCAATTAGAATAGCAGCAGATTTATCCACAGAAACCCTTCAGGCCAGGAAAGCCTGGAGCCCTATCTTCAAAATTCTAAAAGAGAAACAATTTCAACCAAGAATAGCCTACCGAGCCAAACTAAGCTTCATTAGTGAGGGAGAATTGAAATCTTTTCCAGATATCCAATCCCTAAGAACGTATGCTGCCACCAGATCACCTCTACAAGAAACACTTAAGAAAGTACTGAACACAGAAGAAAAAGAAAAAAGAACAACAGAATTCTTCACAAGAGTACAGGCAAAAGATTAAAAACACACATGAACCAACTCCAAAACCCAAAGAAAGACAACAAACAAACAGGAACAACTCCGTAAGAACCTTATGACAGGGATCAACTCTTGCATTTCAATTATTAGCCTAAATGTGAACGGACTAAATGCACCACTGAAAAGACATAGAATGGCAAAATGGATAAAATATCATCAAGCAACAATCTATTGCCTTCAAGAGACTCACCTCACTAGAAATGACACCCACAGACTCAAAGTAAGAGGATGGGAAACAAACTTTCAGGTAAACGGAATACAAAAGAAAGGAGGAGTAGCGATCTTAATTTCAGATAAATACCCTTCAGCTATTAAAAATCAAAAAA
>NW_007258427.1:206368-208478 GCF_000164805.1 Carlito syrichta
AAAATTCTCAACAAGATCCTAGCAAACCGGATTCAGCAATACATCTCAAAAATCATCCACCATGACCAAGTAGGCTTCATTCCTGGGATGCAAGCCTGGTTCAACATTCGTAAAACCATAAATGTAATTAAATACATCAACAGATGTCAAAACAAAAACCACATGATCATATCATTAGATGCAGAAAAAGCTTTTGATAAAATCCAGCACCTCTTCTTGATAAAAACCCTTGAACATCTAGGCATATGGGGAACATATCTCAAAATAGTAAAAGCCATCTACGAGAAACCCATAGCCAGCATACTCCTAAATGGACAAAAATTGGAACCAATTCCCCTGAAATCTGGAACTAGACAAGGATGCCCACTCTCTCCCCTCCTGTTCAACATAGTATTGGAAGTCCTAGCTAGAGCAATCAGAGAAGAGGAGGCAATCAGAGGTATTCAAATAGGAAAAGAGGAAGTCAAGTTATCTCTCTTTGCAGATGATATGATTGTGTACCTTGAAAACCCAAGAGAATCGGTCAAAAGCCTCCTTACATTGATAAAGGCCTTCGGCAAAGTCTCAGGATACAAAATAATTGTACAAAAGACAATCGCATTTCTCCACACCAATAATAAACAAACAGAAACCCAAATAAAAAATACAATTCCACTCACAATAGCCACACAAAAAAATGAAATACCTTGGCATCTTCCTAACCAGAGATGTGAAAGACCTTTACAATGAAAATTACAAAACACTGCTCAAAGAAATCAAAGCTGACACAAACAAGTGGAAAAATATCCCATGCTCATGGATTGGAAGAATCAACATTGTGAAGATGTCCATCTTACCTAAGGCAATCTACAAATTCAATGCAATACCCATTAAATTACCAGCAACATTCTTCTCAGACCTAGAAAAAACAACACAGGAATTCATATGGAAACACAAACGTCCAAGAATAGCCAGAACAATCCTCAGCAAAAAAACAAAGCAGGTGGTATCACAATACCAGACTTCAAACTTTACTATAAAGCTACAATCATCAAAACAGCTTGGTATTGGTACAGGAACAGGCCTATAGATCAATGGAATAGAATTGAGATTCCAGAAGCAAAACTTCAATTTCTCAACCAAGTGATCTTTGACAAGGCCCCCACCATCTACCACTGGGGAGAGGAGAACCTATTCAGTAAATGGTGCTGGGAAAACTGGCTGACCACATGCAGAAGATTGAAACAGGACCCCTATCTATCCCGATGCACAAAGGTTAACTCCAAATGGATCAGAGACCTGAATGTAAAGCCTCAAACCATAAGAACCTTAGAAAATGAAGGAAATGCCCTCATGGAAATCGGAACTGGCATCCAATTCCTGAACAAAACCCGAAACCCACAGGTCATAAGAGAGAAGATAGATAAGTGGGACCTTATTAAACTGACAAGCTTGTACAAAGCCAAAGAAACCATCAAGAGAGCAGGGAGACAACCTACAGACTGGGAAAAAGTGTTTCCCAACTCCAGGTCTGACAAAGGCTTAATATCCTGGATCTACAAGGAAAAGAAAGAAAAGAAGAAAACAAACAACCCCATTATAAAATGGGCAAAAGATATGAACAGACACTTCACAAAAGAAGACATTTGAGAAGCCAATAAACACATGTAGAAATGCTCAACCTCACTAATCATCAGGGAGATGCAAATCAAAACCACACTGAGATACCACCTAACTCCAGTCAGAATGGCAATTAACAACAACTCAAAAAATAACAGCTGCTGGAGAGGGTGTGGTGAAAAGGGAACACTTCTACACTGTTGGTGGGAGTGTAAACTAGTGCAACCTCTATGGAAAGCAGTGTGGCGATTCCTAAAAGCTCTAAAAATCGACCCTCCATATGACCCTGCAATCCCCCTACTGGGAATATACCCTGAAGAACTCAAATCACTCTATAAAAAAGATACCAGCACACGTATGTTTATTGCAGTGTTGTTCACAATAGCAAGAACCTGTAAACAACCATGTTGCCCATCGAAAGAGGACTGGATTAAAAAAATGTGGTACATATACACAATGGAATACTACGCAGCCATAAAAAAAGAACAAAATCATGAATTTCGCAGCAATC
>NW_007258427.1:208617-226821 GCF_000164805.1 Carlito syrichta
TCGACCTTGAACATCCAATGTAATACTATAAGAAAATGACTGACGGTACTGGGAAACTATGGGGGGGTGAGGGGGATGGGATTAACAGTAGCAAATATCTGCCCGGGGATGGGAAAACACCTCTTATCAACAGGGTGCCTGAATGAAACGTAATTGTACACCTAACCCTTAACTGTACCCCACAAAACCATAATAAAAAATATTGATAAAAAAATAAAAATTAATAAATAAATAAATTTAAGTTAGGGTCTTTTCTACTGTTTGCAATCAAAAGGTCTTCGCTGTTACTGAGGAACTCAAAGGGGAAACGAAAGGGTATCAGAAGCAAACTCAGCTAACTCATAACATGGGGAGAAAGGGCTTTTTCTATATTTTCATAGTCCCTTTTTCATATTAAACCTATGTTTGCAATGAAAAAAAGAAATTCTGGATTTGTTCTTCTTATAAATATGTTATTATTAATGAGTAGATCTACTTAAGTATAAATATTCTGTATTTTTATATAGAATTTCAGAAATAAAATCAGTGTCTTACCTAGAAGCAACTTTTTTTAAAAGGACTTGTCTACAATAACTTCACAGCTCAAGAGATGAGCAAGACACGACCTATCTTGAAAGTCCTACTGGCTGCCTGAAATGAGGAAAGTCTTGGCTGTCATCTGAAACCACGCTCTACATTTGTTAATGTTAGAAAGCAAACCATTGTTTCTTCAGTTTGCATTTCCCCCTCCAGTGACGATGTTTTGCTAAACCAATGACCAAGGTATTCCTGGGAGGGTATGCTATGTCCCTCATCCAGGCATCTCTGTAGATCCTGTGCATTCCAAACAGAAAGACTCATGTTACATAGGTTTAATCATGCTAAGTGACATAAGCCAGTCACAGAAGGAAAAGTACTGCATGATTCCAATTATATGAGGTATGTAAAATAGTCAAACTCATAGATACATAGAGTAGAATATTGGTTGCCAGTGGCTGAGGGGAGAAGGAAATGGAGAGCTGCTGTTCAACGGGTATAAAGTTTTGGTTGTGCAAGGTGAATACGTTCTAGAGATCTGCTGTACAACATTGTGCCTATGGTTAGTCATATTGTATTGTTCACTTAAAATTTCGTTAAGAGGTTAGATCTCATGTTATGTGTGCTCACTACAATCAATCAATCCATCACATAAATGGGGCAGAAGGTAGTCTGGATCCTCCAGTGCATTTCAATGTTGCTTATGAATGGGCCCGGTCCTGAGAGTGATCATTGATAATTTCGAGATTTTTGTGTGTCATCATGGATACTACATAACTCTTTAGAATGCCAAACTATGTGTCAAAAAAATCTGCCAGATGTTGAACACCCCTTTTCATCAGAACCATGAGTCTTTGTTTCCATGAATCCTGAAAAAAAGATTTCCTAAGATCTTTGAAATGAATATACAACAGAAAATAAATCCATCACAATCAAAAAGTGATTCAAAGGAAACAAACTTCCAGAAAGGGAAAAAAATAAAAGCAGCTGCCAGACCCCATGCCACTCCCATAAACTGTTGCACAGCTGTTACCACCTCCACTGATGATGCTTTGCCAAACCAATGACCAAGGTATTCCTGGGATGGTATGCTACATTCCTCATCCAGACATCTCTGTAGATCTTTTGCATTCCAAAAAGAAAGAAAATTGGTTTCTCTCCAAAGACAAAGAGTTGGTGGAAAGGGGAAATTTTTAGGGCATGTGTCTGCTGGGAGAGGTCTAGGCAGAGGTAGTATCCTTGGGTATTCTTGCCCTTCCAAAAGACTCTGTGATTGTGATGACAGCTTATCTTCAGAACACAAAGACAGTGTCCAGGAAACACAAAAACAGTCATTAGGAAGCCATCACTTCATTGAGAAAGTGGAAAATGTGTTAAATAAGTGGAAAAATTTTGTTCTGAAGGCCTAAAATTTGCTTTCACTCCATAGACTCTGTATAAAAATATTATAAATTACATTCTCAACCAATCACCAGGACGGTTTTTTGTTTGTTTTTTGTGGACCAGTCGTTAATTTTAGATTTAGCAAATATACTACATTCCACAATTAGAACCAGAATTCTTTGATGAATATTCTTGCTACCTTGTTAAGCCTGCTATGAGCGACAACTGCTATTTTAGTTATAAACAAGTGTACAAGAATGGATGGATTCTACAGTAACACCACAACCATGGAAATTCAAGCTACCTCATTAAACAATTTTTATTAAACCTAACATCTATTATGTGCCAGGCACTAGCTAGATAATGGGGACCCATAGATGAATAAAATATTATCCCTTCCTCAAGTATCTTATTGCCTAGTGAGGAGGAATTCCAGAGTTTCAACTTAAAAAATTGATTGTACTCAGTTCTGTCATGGAGATAAAGAGAAGACTCCTGACTCAAATATCCAACTGCTTTCTTGGAAGAAGGATACAGTGGTCATGAGAATAGTCTTGAGAGTCACTCTGACTTGGACTTGCACTTAAATTCTACCACTTCCAAACTGAGTGACGTGACGTCTTAGGTAGCTTTAAAGTGGGTGCACAATCATAGCTACTTCACAGGTTGTTGTGAGAGGTAAATGAGATCACACATGCAAAAAATCTAGCACATAATAAACTCTCAATAAATATTAGCTTGGATTACTACTATATTCCAGGCACTGTGTTACCACTTGGTAGTGCAGAGGTAAATAATGTCTCTGCCATTAAGGATCTTTCAAGAGTGTAAGATATATCCCCCTGTATAAATAGTTCCACTCAGAAATTCCATTGTTATCCCCTTTAGGAATACATGGAGGAATATTTCCCTTTGTCACACCATGATCTTTGATCTAGATGGGAGATATTCATTTTCTTTTTTTAGCAACCTCATGAGAAATAAGACAAATAATTGTAATGTCTCTATAAACAGCTGAGGTAAGACAGAGGTGGGATAAGATAATCGGAAGTCCTAAATTTTCTCTTTGGTTATGAGGATTCATTTCTTTCTTTCTTTGTTTACTTATGTAGTGAGGTATAGCATGCATACTATAAAGTACGCAAATATTATATGCACAGCTTAGTAAGTTTTACTAACAAGCACACCTGTTGACCACTACTCGGATCAAACATCTAGAAGTCTTTCTCATGCACTCTTCCAGTCATTACTTTCTCACCAAATGTAACCACTCTTTTGATTTCTATCACCACATACCAGCTTTGCCTGTTTTAGAACTTTAGGTAAGTAGAATGAAAGATTATGTTCTCTTTTGTCTCTGCTGTTTCATTCAATATTATGTCTGTGATATTTATTAATGTTGCATGTTCTAGTCCTTTGTTCTTTTTCTTTACTGCTAGTATTCTATTGCATGAGTCTAGCACATTTTATTGTTATTAAAAATTTAGATTCTCTCTCTCTTTTTACTATGTTAGATTATATTGCTAAGAACAGTATTGTATGTGTCTTTGGCTGCAAATATGTATGCTTTTCCATTTTTACCTAGGAGTGGAATTGCAGAGCCAGATGGTCATGTGTTCCACACACAATGTCAAATAGACTTCCTCCATGATTTTAGAGGCTTATGCTCCCATTAGCAGTGAATGAGTTTCTGTTGCTCTGCATTGTCATTTACTCTTGGTTTTGCCATTAAAAAAACAAAAAGCAAACAAACAAATATTCTAATAGGCATGTAGTAATATCTCAGTGTAGTTTTAATTTGCATTACTGAGGTGACTAATGATGCTGATCAATTTTTCATATGCTTATTATCTCTAGGTGAAATGTCAGTTCAACTCTCTTATCTTTTTACAATTTTTTTATTAATTTGGAGGATTACCTTATTATTATTATTATTTTTTAGTTGGAGTCTCACTCTGTCACCCAGACTGAAGTGCAGTGGCCGCTACTGGCCACCACAGCCTCAACCTGCTGGGCTCCGGTGATGCTTCCGCCTCAGCCTTCCAAGTAGCCGGAATTACAGGCATGCGCTACCACACCCGGCTGATTTTTTGATTTATTGTAGAGATGAGGTCTCGCTGCCCAGGCAGGTCTCGAACCCGCGGGCTCAGGCAACCCACTCACCTCAGCCTCCCAAAGGCGCGGGATTACAGGCTGAGCCACCGAGCCCGGCTTGTTATTTTAAATTAACTTGGAGGATTACCTTATTGTTGACTATATTATTGTGAACATTTTCTACTATGTAACTTGCATTTTGACCCAGTGATATCTGTTAATGAAAAAAAGTTCTTGAGTATTACATGTTCTCACTCATAAGTACATCTTGAACAACTATCATAATAGTATAAGAAAAGGATTGGCAGTAGCGGGAAACTGTGGGGCATGGGAGGGTAGGGAGATGGGATTGGCAGTAGGGGGAAACTGCCTGGGGAAGGAGGGGCACACCTCATCAACAAGGTTACCTGCACAATGAATATTTGTATACCTAACCCTGAATTGTACCCCACAATTTTAAAATAAAAAATTTAAAAGTGAAAAAAAAAGTTGAACTGAAAAAAAAGAAAAATTTTCTTACATTTAATGAAGACTTTATCGCTCTTTTCTATTATAGTTAATATTTTTGTGTCTTATGTAGATAATATTTTTGTATATCTCACTATCATGAAAACATTCTCTGATATTATCTTTTAAATCTTCATTATTTGTGTTTATTGTAAATATAAAATAAAGGCTCTTTTAAAAACTATCTATAGATATTCAATTGATCCAGCACCGCTGACTGAAAAGAATATCTTTCCCCATTGCATTACAGTGGTGAATCGGATGATGAGAACCATAGAGTTCTCACTCTCATTTCTCTACTATGTCCTATTTCTTTTCCTAGTCTAACCCCAATACCACAATGTTTTAACTGCTTTAAATTTATAATAAGCCTCGATATTTGAGAACCTAAGTGGAGTACTTCGTTCTCATTCTTTGAAAATTGTTTGAAAACCAGCATATCAGTTTCCACAACTCTCTCCATTGAGATTGTTTGCACATTAATTGCAATTTATTGTCTATACAATTAATATTCTTCAATTTTGACTCTTCCAGTTAATGAATATGGTATAGGTTCTATTCATTTAGGCTTCTTTAACTTCTCGTAGCAATATTTTCTAGACTTTTTAAATGGTTGTCTTTTATAGCTTCTCTCATAGATTTTTTTCTAAATAATTTATGTTTTGCTTCTAGATACATGATGTAATTTTAAAATTTTATTTTAAAAAATTCTTTTTTGTTATATAGGAATATAATCGATTTTTATATATTGGTCTTTAGAAAATTACCTTACTAAATTCGTTTATTAATTAGAGTGATTATTTTGTTTATTGTTTAAAGATTCTTTTGGCAATTTTCTGTCCACATAACCATGTTATCTACGGATAATGGCAATTGTAATTTTTCTACATTCTTATGTTTATTTATTTTTCTTTCTTTTTCTTATCTTATTGCACTGGATAGGACATTCAGCATAGTATTGAATAGAAGAAGTAAATGCCAGACATGCTTATACCATTTCCAGTTGCAGAAGGAAAGCTTTAATTATTTGTTATGAATATTATTTCTGTACAGGATTTTGGTAGATATTCTTTGTGACATTAGGAATACTAAGTGTTTGTATTCTGAAGGATTGTTACCCTTACCAAATGTTTTTTTAAAAAAATCAATTGTGATGGTCATATTGAGCTTTTTTCTCCTATATTTTTGTACAGTAAATAACATTTATTTATGACTCTATTGCTATATCAATTTTGTATTACTGGAATAAAGCCTACCTGGACATAATGTATTGCTCTATTTTGTATTTCCAAGTAGAAGTTACTAATATTTCATTTAGAAAATTTGTATCTATTTTAATGAGAGAGGTTGGCCGTTGCAGCCAAGATATTCTAATAATGTCCTCTGGTATTAAGGTTATGCTGGCCTTATAGTGAACCACAGCAGTTATTAGAGAGAAATGGATAAGTCAAAATACATATATGCATATATTAAAAAAAGATAAAGCCTGAAAATGAAAGATGTAAGCAACCATATAAAGAAGCCATAAAATAATAGCAATTTCAAATCAAAGTAGAAGAAATAAAACATTTAAGAGATACAATCTATGAAATATAAAAAAAATGCAGTAGAAAACCAAAGTCCTAAGTTTATTCTTCAACAATAATAAAATTGATAAACCTCTAGAAAGAATGATAGAACCAAAATAGAAAGAATTCACAAATTACCAATAACCTGCAAATGAAGGAGAATATTCCTACAAAGTACACTTTAAAAATAATGAGCACATAATTTTAAATATTAGGTCAATAATTTTAAAATTTAGAAGAAATGGACAAATTCCTTTTTAAAAACTAGTTATCAAAATTTACAAAAGGAAAAGAAAATCTAATTTTTCTTATATCTCTATTGAATTGACTATAAATCTAAAACTTTCTTGAAAAGAATATTTCATACCTAGCTAGATCCTCTGGTGAATTTTTGCAAACATATAAGAAAGAACTCACACTATTGAAAAGTCAACTATAACTTTAAAGGTGCTGCTTTGAAAGTAATGTATTTTTTATCTTATAGATACTTTTAGGATTTGCTCTTTGTTTTTGGCTTTCAGTAGTTTTACTATGATGTGCCTGGGTGTGATGTTCTTTGATTTTGCTCTGCTTTTGATTCATAGATATTCTTGAATCAGTGGTCTTTCAACAATTTTGGATAATTTCTAGGTTATGATCTCTTCAAAGAATCTTCTTTCCCATTCTGTCTCATTTCTTTTTCTGGACTCTAATTACACGTAAGTTTAATCTTTTTGGTGTGTTCCTTAAACCACCTTTGGTTTATAAAGTCTCTGTCTCTCTCTTTCTCCTTAAATATAAATATTTTCTACTAATCTATCTTCTTATGTATTAATCGTTTTATATGGGTCTAATCTGTGTTAAATGCATTAATTATAAAGATTTCCATTTCATTAGTTTTAGTTTCTTAATTTTCTTTATAGTTATTTACCTTTGCTCCCTAATTTTCTTTAACATATTGGTCATAATTATTTTAAATTACTTTAAATTTCATATCTGTTAGTTCCAACAGCTAGATCATTTATGAATCTGTTTCTATTTTCTCCTGATTTTTGTAGATTTGATTATTTTTTCTGGCATGCCTGGCAAATTTTGAATGAATACTAATTAATGTTTATGAAAAATTCTAGTGGTGCTGAGTAATGTTATCTTCTCCAAAGGGAATTTAGTTTTCCTTTGTCAGACATATAAAATACAGGTATTTTGCTTTTACCCAATAAAAATTCATCTATTTCTGGTTTGTATTACTCCTAGAGAGTAGGCTTTTAGGGTTCTCCACCAAAGACCTAGAATGTTTATTAGGTCCTTTAGCAAATCCCAAAGCTGTGATAATCTCTGTCTAGCTTTTTAGTAGTTGCTTTATACTTATTTTATCAGAATCTTGTCCTTCTCAATTACCAATTAGTGGTCACAAAATGTCTTAGAGGGGGAATATCCTACAGAATGTTAGCCTCACTTTTCTACAGTTCCCTTTTCTCTAGAATCTTGGTCCTTCATGTTCTGGCTTTTCAGTTTAGTCTCTGGTGTCTTCAAATTAGGGTATGTTTTTTGTTGTTGTTTTGGTTTGGTTTTGTTGATGTTTTTGCATTGTATTCAACTTGCAAAATGCTTCTATAGAACAGTGAGTCTGATACCAGCTACTCCACCATAACTGGAAGAAGGCTGGTCTTTAAAATATTTTTTTGTATTATCTCATTTAGACAAAACATGAGGGAATTAGGGCAGTTGCAATAAGATCGACTTTCCAGATGAAGAAATACTCAGAGGTATTCATGATTTCCCAGATGGTCAGAAAGCTACATTGCCAAGCCAGCCCCAGAAGCCTTGTCATCAGCTCTTGGTCATAGGCACTTTCTACTGTACCAGTGTTCATCAACATTTCCTCATTGGTAGGCTACTTAATGGTCTTCTGGAGTAATTGTGATTATTAACTTTTCTAGAAAATTAAGATAATTTAAATAGCATCTAAATATAATTTATAGAAATATGATAATTTAAATAGCACAAATATAAATTATACATATTATCTTCATATAAATAAAAATAATAAATAAAATTATGTTTATATTTTAATATATAAAACATGGTATTAAAAATAATTATCATAAATATTAGAAATTCTTATTAAGGATTGGGATGTTTTGTTTAACATCTGCCACAAAGATAAAAATTACTCTTTTAACTCAAGCCATAAGCTCTCTATCCAGTTTTCTTTTCTTAATATTTACATCAACTATACTAAACTATCCTTTTGTAATATTGTACATCATTGAGAATGCTAGCATGTGTTGGAGACTGTATCAGAGAATGTGAGATATTTATATTGTACATTGAACCAAAGCTTAGGGAGAGAATGCTCTGAATATAACATTCAGCTCTTTTTCACCAATGATATCAGTGGACAAATGCCAGAGGTTTCAAAGTTTCAAACCGGAAGATTCAGTAAATGGATCATTTACTTTAGTTATATTAACATCTAGAAAATATTTGTTCATGTGCTGTTGATTATTTAAATGCAGTTTTCAAGTGAAGTAAAAAAGTCACTAATTTATTTCTCTGACAAATGAAGTCAATATATTACTAGTCACATCACTTGAATGAACCTTTTCAAATAATAGAAAAGGTATTTGCTGGTATTATTAATAATATGAAAACATTTTAAATTTCCTTTCTTATTTCAAGTATTCATGTAAATAATTTCCACTTTGAAATGCAAATTAAAACTATAGTGATGTCCTTCTACACATCCACGAGCTTGGGCAAATTTAAAAGTCTAACAATACCAAGTGTTGGTCAAGATATGGATCAAGAAGCTCTAATACAGAGATGATGTACGTGAAAATGGGTTTGTGATTACTGTATTAATTTACATTCCCATTAACAGTGTAAAAGGGTGCTCCTTTCTCCACATTGTCAACAACACTGACATCTTTCAGTCACTTCAAAAAAGTATCCCTATCCATACACACCTGTGACAAAACAATATCCTAGGACCAAACAATGCCAAGAATTCCACTTCTGGGTAAATACCTAGAGAAATGCATTCACAGAAAAATGTAAAAGAAAGTTCATGGTAGCAATTTTTGCAATAGCTGAAACCAACTCTAATACCCATCAGGAAGTCAGAATGCAAGGAAGAATTTTTTAAATGTGGTTGTTAATATAATGGAATTTTGTACTACCATTCAAGTGCGCTAACTAGAACTAGATGCAACAACCTAACTGAGTCTCACAAGCATATTGTTTATTGAAAGAATTTTATTTAAAAATTATGAACTTATGTAAAGTTTAAAACTAGACAATATTAGTCATTTTACTTAGGGTTACATATAAAAGCAACGAAAGTACAAAGAATATCAAGGAAGAGAAGACTATACGTATTATGATAAGGTTTTACTCTAAGAGGGATAAAGGGAATGTGATTCAGAGTGCATAGTCCGGGGCAGGAGGGTACTTTGGCAGTGTAGACAAAAGTCTATTTCTTCACTTAGGTGGTGGCTCAAAGGGTGTTCACTTTCTGATGATTCATTACATCATACATTTTTGTGCTCTGCACCTTTCTCTCTGTGTGCTGTATTTCACCATTCTTAAAGTTACGAAGTTTTTTTGTGTGTATTTTTTGGAAGCCAGCATACTTCAGTTTGGAAAAGAAGAATCTCATTTCCCAGAGAATGCTAAAAAGATATATACTGCCATCTGATTATATCCAAAAATTTCTGTACTGCATTTCCCTCAACACTGAATCAAGACTAGGAGGCATATTGCTCATCATCAGCCATTCTCTGTTAATAGCAAAGTGTGTAGATTGGCAATCTATCACGAAGTCCTTTCTTGTGTGGCAATGCTATTCCTTGCTCTATTGCCTTGTTGGTAGCACTAGCAATAGTCTTTTCCTAATCTACACCATGCTGCAGAAAAACACCGCTGACTGAAAATTTCCTCCAGCATAAATTTTGAAAGATTTAACAGGAAAAAAAAAATCAAGCATTTTTCCTCAATAGACATACTCCACATTAGTCAAGATCTGATTTATGCCTTACATGTCAGTGGTTTTGCCAATGAAAAAGCAAAATCTCTCCCCCAGAACACACTCATTACGTGCCTTTAATGTTTTATAATATACAATTGTCGTATGACAGGGGAAGTTTTACTTATTATGCTTTCATTTTGAACCCATTATTTATGATCAGCTTTCAAGCTAGTTTTACCAGCTACCTAGATAAAGTATGACTCGCACCTACACAATATTCCTGCCTTATTTGAGGCTTTGCTGGCCTGTGGTTTTGGTAACCTGTGGTCAACTTTGGTCCAAAATTATTAAATGGAAAATCCTGAAATAAACAATTCATAAGTTTTAAATCGCATGTCATTATGAGTCAAGTCATGAAAGCTTGTGTTGGTCATCTCATTCTGTCCAATCTGGGACATAAATCTTCTCTTTTTTCAGCACATTCACATTGTCTATGCCACTAGCCCATCAGTCATTTAGTAGCTGATTCATTTATCAAACCGAAAAAACATCGTATATAGAGGGTTTAGTACTAGGTGGTGTCAAGCATTCACTGGGGGTCTTGGAATGTGTCCCCTGAGGATAAGGTGGGGGGGATTACTGCACTCATTTTTGTTATAAGGAACGTAACTTCTAAATTATGCCTCTGTAGTTTTGATATCCCCACTTTCCATAGCAATAAAATCCAGCATTCAATTATTGGAAAGTATTTCTATAGGAAAAAATCATTTTGAAAGCCAGAGAAGTGCATAGTACTAGCATGCAAAGCTTTGATGGCCTCATACCACTATTTAATCAAGTTTTACAAAAGGTATTTTATTGCATACTAGGGTCAAAATGATTGCCAGCCTTATTCAATTTTTCTTTGTTTATTTTTGGATTTTCTATTTTCACTTTTTATATCCAGTTGCTTCTAGCTGCTTTTCCTTGTCTCAGCACAGACGTAATCACATTCTATATTCACTCTGAAACCTGGTCACTAAAGATGATTATGGTGGTGGTGTATTTCTGTCGATACTTTCATAATTATCTTTGTGTTTCCATAAACTACTTTTGTGTGATTGCTCCTTTTATAAAATTAGAAATTGAATAATACATTTCAATTGTGGCAATGTAAAAAAAAAGTGGGGGGCAAATTAACAAATGCAAACAGTAACATGCTAATAATGTGAAGATAGCCTAACCGCCACACCTCCAATTAACTGAATGAAATCAGAGACCTGCTCAGTAGAGTTCTTGTGCATGTGTGTCACTTTTAGCATGCTACTGACTATTAAAGACATAGCAGACTTCAGTGAGAATTATATTTGATCTTACATTTTGCGTACATTAATTATTTGTGAATCAAGATGTTTATAAATTTATTTTTCCTTTGAAAATGTATACATGATTTGCTGCAAAACCACCAGAGAACACAAGTGATTTATGGCCCACACCTTGAGAAAAACTGCTTTGTGTCATGCTGTGATCTTCAAAACTCAAACCCAAACTTTTAAAACCAACATTTCCCATTTCAGAACCTATGAGGGTCTAATTCCTAGCAATTCAGTTCAAGTACCTCATCTCTTAGCTTGCTCTATGACAAATTTTTTCAAAATATAATGTGCTTTTATTTGCCCAAAACAGTTATGAAGGTTATGACTAGCATTTTCCAAGAATTAAATTTAGACCTCAGCCGGGCTCGGTGGCTCAGCCTGTAATCCCGTGCCTTTGGGAGGCTGAGGTGAGTGGATTGCCTGAGGCCGCGGGTTCGAGACCCGCCTGGGCAGCGAGATCTCATCTCTACAATAAATCAAAAAATCAGCCGGGCGTGGTAGGGCATGCCTGTAATTCCGGCTACTTGGAAGGCTGAGGCGGAAAGATCGCCAGAGCCCGGCAGGTCGAGGCTGCGGTGGCCGGGAGCGGCCACTGCGCTCCAGTCTGGGCGACAGAGTGAGACTCCAACTCAAAAAAAAAAAAAAAAAAAAATTTAGACCTCAGAGCTCCACCTTTTTTTCTGCTACCTTTCGCCTACAATCACCCCATGTACTAACAACAGTCAGGCAAAGGAAGTTAGTAAAGGAAGACAGCCTCGCTACAGGGTTCCTGATGCTGGAGTTCTAAGGATGCCTTCTCTGCAATGCAGAGTTTTCGGGAGAGCATCATATGAGAACAGTCAGAAACACCTACTTCAAGAGCAAAGCCATAAGCTGGGCAGTCCTGCCTATGAGTTGGAACTCAGACACCAAATCTTGTTTTCCTAAAAGTTCTGAATTTTTCAAACTGTATGACATTGCCTAAAATGGACAAATGAAATGAAAGATTTTGGGGGTTTGATTTACATGGTACTTTAAAATGAAAATAACCTAAGTTAATTAAGAGTTTACTCATCCTTCATTCAAATTATTTTGATTACCAGATCTTCCTTTTGATGACACCAAGATATTTTGATTAAGATGAGTAAAGGGCTGCACAAAATTAATCCTACTCTTGAAACAACAGGAATGGAAGTCTTCATGATAAAACAATTTAGGGAAATGTGAAACTACTAGGACCTGCAAACTGGCTGTGAGAAAGTGAGAGAAAAATTGTAGATGACTTTCTGGAAGAGGGTACCAAACCAACTTTGTCTCTTCCAAAGTATTGCTTGGGAAAACCTTCCAGTAATGTAGGAAGAAACTTTTTTTCCCTTTCCTATTTCTTTACCCTTTGGTCTCAAATTCCATACTCCCATATATATAGGAGACATGTTTGCATTTTAGAACACAAAGCCTTTTTTTAAACCAATATAATACTTTAAGCATATTATGGATTATATTATGGGTTAAAAAGTTTTTGTGAGAACCTATCCCCTACTTAAAACGTTCCTTCTATTAAGAAAGCACAAACTGAATTCCAAGCAACTGAATTATAAATACACGTTTGAAACACAACCCACTTTTAAATAAAATATCCTCTATTTGCCAGCAAGTACCATCCTATCGCATCTCTGATCTGCCCCATTTTCCTGAAATACCCTGATGGTACATGGAAATAGGATAATGGAATATTGCTATTAGGTGGGATCATATAATTAAAAAAGGACTGCCAGAGAAATGAAATTTTTTTTTTTTTTTTCTAATTGAAAAACCCCAGTGACCTCATTCCCTAGGGACATCTTTTCTAGAACTATGAACATATTTTGAAACCATACTCCAGCTGGGAGAAGAAAAACAACAAAAGTGGAGTGAATGTGGATATGGTTTCAGGATTTCACAAGAAACAACGGAGTCAAATCAATCAGTACAAACTCTCATTTCGAGGAGAATAACTCAATTAAGAAGTATGGAATGAACCAGCCTGGGGGAACCTGTTTGCTCATCATGGCTCGCATGAAGTTGTTGGCACTCAGCGGCTTTTTTCTTTAGTTTCAGCCAGAACTTCAGTGTGTAACTACTTAAAGGTATCTCTGTGTTGGGGATCTCTGCCCACGGCTGCGGTACTATATGGGAATTAGGGAAGCTGGCACAGTGGTTTTGTGGTTATGACTGAGACCAATTAAAGCAATGAAGGTAATATCTTGCCTCTGATTTATTACTTCCTAAAAGGTGTAACACAGAAAGTGCCATTCTGCACCCAACCCTTGCTGCTAGAAGGCGGAATGGAGAAAAAAAAGCAGAAATAAAAAATTATTGTAAGTTTTTCAATTTCTTGAAAATGTGTGTGTGTGTGTGTGTGTGTGTGTGTGTGTGTGTGTGTGTGTGTGTGTGTGTGTGTGTGTGTGTGTGTGTGTGTGTGTGTGTGTGTGTGTTGCCTAGCCTTGGTTATTTATTTGGGACATTATAGTTCATCCTAAAATTTTTGTTGTAAGTGGATGTAAAGACAACAGGTTGGTAAAACTGACCTCTCACCGTAGTTCCACATATTCCTTGTGAACATGCTTGCATTCTCCAAGGCAGTTGGATGTTTTAGGAATGAGCATCACTGCCAACAGCTTGAACAATAACCTGGCATAACATCATGTATCTGTTGGACTAGCTGAGATCCAAATGATACAACGGAAACTAGGCTGAAGTATGGGGCTTGTTATACAAAAATAAATTCTGCTGAAGGAAAACAAAGGGGAAACATTAAGACCTTCAGAACAGCCAGTTTTTCTATGGAGACAGGGTAAAAAATCTCAACTTATTAGTCAAAAGATTTTTTTTCCCCCAACAGGAAGGAAATAGCCTGCTGTCCGGTTGTGTGAGACATACAATGAGCTGAGGGGGAAAAGCATGGGATGTCTTTGTCATGAGTTACACTAACCAACCTCAATCAAATTAGGAAACCACAAATATGAGGAATTAACTTATAAGCGAGAGGGTCACCTCTTTATATAAAGGAATCATCTCTTATACTAAGGCCTGGATTTGGAAGGCCCATTCAAACAGAAAGTACAGCCCGCCCTGTGGGTACTGTTTCATTTGACTGATTTAAATGGAGTCATAGAAGTACAATGTCATAACTTTCCCTCTAGACAAACAGGTTCTTTATGCCACTGTTTCAGTCCAGGGAGTCAAATAATACCTTTTTTATTGCAGTATTTTTAGACATTGGATACATCTGGAAAAATATTCAAGCAGATAATTAGATTGCATTAGCAATGTGTCTGTTGTGGTTTCCCTGATCCCAGAGAAGGCAGCCCTTTATGAAGCACTTGGCCACAGTATCCACAAAATCTACTGTGTAAATTGGCCCACACTAAAGCATGTGGAAAACATTTTTTGGCTGAAACTCGAAACCATTCATGTGGCTTTGAGATTGGGAAGCTTGGGCTGCCAACGTCAATAGAACTTTGTACTACAAACCCAAATGGTCATTTAGACATGTGTACTTCTCTGCTCACAAATGCACTGAGGTCAAATATTTTTTAATCTTGGGAATTTTTCCTCTTTATACAGCCTCATATTTCATGCAGGAAATGAGACTGAGTACAACAAACACAAATCATTGAGACTGACAGAGCATATTGGGTTCAAAACCCAAGCCTTGACTCTAATTGCTCTCCAAAGGCCCCTGGCTCAAGGTAACTGTTGATTTAGTTCAGCTGTTTTGAATCAGCACCGTAAGGTCTCACTAAGACAAACTGGTGAGGCCGCGTTACATTTGTACCCGGGGATCCCTTGGGTATAAGTATAACACAGTTAGCATTTTAAAAATTGCATTTGTCTGTACGCTGCAGGCAGTAATTACAAGCAGGCAAATCTTTTGTGAAAGATGGTGTGACCTTCCTTCTGGTGAAAGAGTGATGATGGCGTCTAGAGGAGGAAAAATAATGTTTCCATTCAGAGTTCAGAGAGGAGGCCCGCCTCTTTTCAAATGGTTGCCAAACTTGACAGCCAGTTTGTTGTTGTGTTTTGGTGAACATCAGAGTAATTTATTGTTTGAGGGGACCAATTTCTTGGTATTACTTAACTGTTGAAGGATTTTTAAAAGCATACTATTCTGAACTCACAGAGCAGTGACTGCTAAATCCTTAGTTTTTCTATGCAGCCTACAAGTAATAGTAAAAAAGTTTAAAGATCTGAATATGTATTTCTGCTTGAAATAATGTTCTCAATCTGTTGTTGACTTTGAAAGTTGCAGAGTGGACTTTAAAATGAATTCATTGGATTATCTGGTTATGGGCTTGAATTTGCATATGGGAATCAAATGTAAATGTCTGGTCTAGACTATAAGACTGAAATTAAGGACAGACTATGTTACTAATAGTGCCCAAAAGAGCTCAGTTCCATATGTAGTTCATAGCTTCCCAAGGACAGCCAGACTGCTGGGAAACCAATTTTTGTCTCAATAAGTTCCTGATTACAATTTCATATCTTCATTCTCATTTTCTCTTTCTCTCTGTCTCTATCTCTATCTCTTTCCCTCTCTCACATACATACGTACGAATTCTCCAGTACCTGGAAGAGTGCTAGACACACAGTAGATGCTAAATAAGAATCCATGACTGGCTGACACTGATGGAACAAAAGCAATATATCTATATAAATAAAATACAGCATCTCACTTTGAGAAGACTAAAAATTGTATAAGTTGTCCAAAGAGTCTTCACTTTCTAAAAAGAAGTTGAATATTGATTTATCAAGTTGATAAAAACCAAGTAAAAATTTGTTTACATTCAATTGTTTCAAACTATTCTTTGGGAAAAGGACCATGTGTGGACATGTGTAGACATATAGAGTGCATGTGTTTATGCCTGGGATCCTGTGTGAATGTATTTATCTAGTGATATTTTTATATCCATTGCCTTTTTAGAAGTTCAGTTGGTTTCTCCAAGTGCATATGTGTATGTAGGTATGTGCATACATCTACAAACATGTGGACACACCTACACTTTCATACGTGTGTGCAAATGTATGCATGATGAAGTCACTTTCCAACAACCATTTTCTATTATAAGTCCTCTCTGTGGCTATTAAATTTTCCAGAATTCTGCTACTCAATGAAACAAATACTCCCTGGAGTTAAGCTATACCTTAGTTACCAGTAGGAAACTTTTAGGAAGCTACATTTAACTCCTTTAAACTTACGAGTAATTAATAAATATCAGATTCAATTAAATGAATTTGTCCTACAACATTTATTACAGTTTCCAAATGCACCTAGATCAAGATGAATATTGTACATTGAGAAAAGCAGGCATACTGAAATATATTTATACTTTTTCTGGGTAAGAAATGACTTGAACAACCTTATTGTTGGATTCCAAAATAAACCGACTGGAAATCACATAAGTAACTTGGCTTTAAAGGAAAGTTTCTGAAAGGCCTGGTTACTAGGTAAATTACAGAAGCCATTATCATTTTCTCTAATGCATCCAAAATGTCTGAAGGAGGTTGTAGAACTCTCACCTACATAGCTTTCAGGAGCAGCAATTATGGAAACCACATCTAAAAACATTCTTTTGAGTGTAGCGTCCTGGGAGCTGGTGTTCAGAGAAAAAATTAGCAATGGAGGCTTTCTACCCCCTAAACACTGAGTTAATACTCAAGCGGGTATGATTTAAGTTCTTTTGTGGTCACTAACCAACTCTACAACCTTGAGCAATCATTTACTTCTCTGGGATTATTATGAATATTAAATGAGATAATATGCAAAAGCATTGGACTATGGGAAGCACTCAGTATACCATTTCCCCCATATTCCATGATACTCATTTTCTCATTTTAATGCTTTTGAAAGAAGGAGATATCTTACAACTGACATACTTTTTTTTTCTGTTTTTCCCTGAAAAATAGCCAAGTTGATAAATCCTAAAATTGCAGAAGCATGCGCCATCAGTTCTATCCTTCTCTTTCTTTCCATTCCTCCCCACACCCTCATTCCCATCGACACTCCTAAGTCTTCCTTTTTGGTTCCCAATGGACAGCATCGCACAGTGATCAAGAGTTCAGGCTTGGAACAAGTGAGTTCTGTTTGATTTCCAGTTCTAACACTTGTTAGCTGTTGATCCTGGGCAATTTACTTAAACTTTTAAAGTCTCAGATTCCTCATCACCAAAAACGGCTTGTAATATGAAACTCATGATGTAACCCTAAGGATTGCAAAGTGTTAGCACTGTATGTGGCACCTGAGAAGCCTGTCGTACACGTTTCTTAGTAGTTTTTATGATCGGGCCTGGCTTGTAAGGATGACAGATGACAATGTTTGGCAGTGTATTTAGACGACACGCTTGGTTCCTGGATCATCTCGTAAAGATATTTGCCAGTCAGAGCACAAACTTCACAGATTTGACTATAACTGAAGTTATTTATAATCACTCAGACCCACACTTGCACATTGCCCACCAGCTCTTTCTGAGAGGTCCCATTGTCTCTTCTTTGATATTCAGAATCAGGTCCCTCATGTCCCTTGGCTTATGTCCTCTGCTTCTGTTGTCACTGTTTCCTTGTGAGAGGACCTCCCCTTCTGCTGGAAGTGATTTCTAATCACTCAGACTCCCACTTGCACGTCGTCCCAAGCTCTTTCTGAGAAGTCTCTGGGAATGTCATCCTTCGGAAGCATCTGTTTCTGCTCCAACACTGTATTTAGAGGGGGAAACTGTATACCTCCCACGTGACTTCATCATGAAGCAAATGATTCCCTTACTTCCCCACATAATCTTTAAGACTAGATTGCAAATTTTTTTTTTTTTTTTTTTTTTTC
>NW_007258427.1:226841-228427 GCF_000164805.1 Carlito syrichta
TCCTATCTAATCACAATTTAAGTTTCACTTGTATCACAGTTTTTGCTGAAAGAAGTTTTGGGGGCACCCAGTAACAACTCCACGCCGGTCTGAACTGAGAGATTTATTAAAGGGGCAGTTACACGAAGGTACTGTAACTGAGGAAGGACAAGAGAGAGAGAGAGAGAGTAAGAGAGTAAGAGAGTGGTGGGGACAGAGAGAGAAAGCAAGCGGGGGAGAGAGGGCGAGAGAGTGTGAGAAAAAGCAAGAGAGGAGAGAGTGAGTGAGAGATGGGGAGAGAGGGTGAGAGAGAGTGAAAGAGGAAGAGTAACAGAGGGAGAGAGAAAGAGAGAGAGTGGTGGGGACAGAGAGAAAAAGCAAGAGAGAGAGAGAAAGAGAAAAGGAGAGAGAGAGTGATGGGGACAGAGAGAGGGAATAAGAGAGAGAGAGAGAGAGCGATTGCAAATTTTTAAATGACTTAATTGAACAACACACGCAAAGATGACAGAAGGAAAATACTCTGAAAAATTCACAAGGTCACTTTCTTTCTAGCCTCTGATTTCTTCCTACTTCTTAAAGATCAGTTTTCTCCCTTAATCAGGAGTTTCTGGAGAGCCTGGGTTTTGGAGTCCAAGACCAATGATGGTAAAGCCCAAAGAGAGATGGAATATCTTTCCTTCTCAAGTCTAAAGATGTATTCCAGGCCATGTTGCTGTCCCAGAATGATCTACTCCCAGTTGTTTAACATTAGGAACACTCATCTCCATAATGCAAAACCCCACATGTTCTAATTCCAATGTGATTTTGCTTTATAGATCCAGGAGGACATTTACATAGACCAACATAGTTCAACACTGATATGTTCTGGAATACATGATCATATCAGCAAACCAATTCAGACTGCAAAAAGCCAAAGAGTCTGCCCTCCAAGCAGGGCATTAAAAAAAATGCATCAGCAATGTCTTCCTCCAGTGTCTACCTATCTCATCTCCTGTAATTACCTATTCAACCAAGAATAAAGCCAACTCCGCTAAAGCTAGAATTATAAATATTTCCACACACCAGTCACTCACTCGTTATCACGTTTCTCCCCTTCTCTTTCTCTCTCATATCCCATTCTCTTGCCCCAAAATAGCAAGGGCTTTTTATAGTCTTGACCCTAGCTCAGCCACACCAAATAATTTCCATTATCAAATGAAGCATGCAGCTTCTCAGCCTAAGACCTCACGTATCCTGTAAGGAATGGTCCCTGCCTGGATCTACTTGTGCTTTCTTTGCAAACATGGTTCTATCGTGCTGATATTCTTCACGCTACAAGACAGACTGAAAAGGCCTGTGGTCATTTTCACAATCAACATAGATACATTAAGACAGAAAAGGCCTGTGGTCATTTTCACAATCAACATAGATACATTCAGACACTTTGGGGAACCAGACTCGGTGGTTCAGCCTGTAATCTCGCGCCTTTGGCATGCTGAGGTCAGTGGATTGCCTGACCCCGCGGGTTCGAGACCCGCCTGGGCAGGCGAGACCTCGTCTCTACAATAAATCAAAAAAATTAGCCGGGCGTGGTAGCGCGCGCCTGTATTTCCAGCTACTTTGGAAGG
>NW_007258427.1:228624-318900 GCF_000164805.1 Carlito syrichta
GGGAGCAGCCACTGCACTCCAGTCTGGGCAACAGTGAGATTCCAACTCAAAAAAAACAAAAAAAGAAGACACTTTGGGGGTGTTGACAGTCCACAAGACTATATACCGTTGTTTCTTTTTTTTCTTTCTCTTTTCTTTTTTGACAGACAAACAATTATTCTGCTTCCTCAGACCTTTCACTCTCTTGGTTACACTATATCTTCAGCTTAAGAAACTATTATTAATAGTCTCTGCACTACAATGTATATAGGTTAAATAAATATGGTTTTTTCCTGTTAGTCAAGAGAATGCCTTCTCGATTTTCATAGTTTATACTTGTCATTTTTTTCAAAATGTGGTTTGTAAGTAGGCATTATGGTACCAAAATAAGAACTTGGAAACTGGAGACCTGGGTTATAGGAGGCATAGGCATGAATAGTGGGAACTTGGTGAGTCATTTAATCTCTGCCTCAGTTTCCTCCTCCCCAGAATGGGCTGGATACTCTTTGTTGTACAAATATTTCCTGAGGGATACCAGAAGTTCTGTTACCCCTAGAAGAGAAACTAATTCTTCCCTCAAGTCTTTAACACTTGCTGCTTTCTTTGTGGTTCACTCCTTACAGCTGAAACTCATGAAGCAAAAGCGGCAGTTCTGGAAGCAAGTGGGGCAGCCAAGGCAAAGAGGTGATGTCAGGTGAGGATTGCTTGCTTATCTAGAAGGCAGTTACCATAGAAGGAGATTCAGGACTCTGTAAACTGAATTTATTTGAAATGACCAGGGTGTAAATTGGTAGAAGACATAAAAATATTTTGCCTTTTTAATCTTAGGAAAGCCAACTGATATTTGCGTTGCTGGTTTCTGTTGATTTGCCTAGTGCTGCCAGAGACTACTGTCGATTTACAGGAAACAAGGCAAATAAGAGCCCCAAAGGCTTTCTTACCCCAGCATCATGAATTCCTCTTTCCTTTTGTGTTCTCCATCTAAAGCAGTGGTTCTCAATCCTGAAGAAATAGCCAACCACCATCCTCCAGAAATTCTGATTCGATGGTTCTGGGGTACATCCCAAGCACTGGCATTTTTTAGAAAGCTGTGTGGATGCTTCCCATGACAGCTGTGACTGAGAAACACTGCTATGAAGCCTCTCTCTTTCTATCCTGTAATGCCATGTGCTACCCATATGCAGTCCCACGTGAAGATGGAATTGTATCCCTTATCTCATTAGGGGTGAGAATACAGAAGATACACAACAGAAGCTTACAAAAGTAAGAAATGAATGAGGGAACAAAGAATCAAAAGAAATATAGAGTAGAAAGAAGAAAGGGGGTGAGGAGAAGGGGATGGGCAAGAAAGAGTGATAAATGACAATTTGTGTCATGCAAACATTAGGACGACAATTCTTTACACCTACATTTTTTTTCCAGGGCAGAGAACTTCAGAGTTATGCTGTCACCACTTAAAAAAAAAAAAAAAGCCTGCTTTCATTCTGGACTTCTTGCCCAAATGAGCCCAACCTAATTTTTTAGACTTTACCATGGAAAATAACATTTTTCTTCTTCTGAAAGGCTGAAAGGGGAAGACAATGACCAAATGAAAGAATGAAGGGCTGCACAACTGGGTGGCTTTTTGATTATTCTAGGACCTCACATATCCATGCCCTGACTGCAATGCAATGCCTTGTTCTTTGAAAAGACACATTCGACTGTGTCAGGAAAGAACAGCTCAGCAGTAGAATCAGTTGTATATCTCCCCAAATTGTATATTTTAAATTGATAACCTTCCTCTGAGAATAATTTCTATTATGTCAAATGCACTCAGAGTAAAGACTTGTTCATTTATGACCTATGATTGGCTAGACATGTCCTCATTAAATTGGATTGCATTTAGTATATGTGGGAAGGGCAGGTTTAAGTGATAAAGAGTGCTTTTCATCATGAAAGAACATATTTTACAGGGCCAGAGTTGCTGGAAACTATGAAAATTTGCTCCCAGAAGACCTTCATTGAAAGGAAAAATAATCTTCAAGATCAATAAAATGTTGAACACTCACCACAAACAGCTTTCTCTGTCTCCCACTGTGCATGATGGGGACAGGATCAGAGAGGTTTCCAGGTTGTGGTGAATTTGAGCAAGAGCCTAGAATCACATGCACTAGGTGGCTGGGGTGCCCACTTGCTCAGGCTGGCTCAGTGAGGGCAGAGGAGGAGGTCACATGGATGGCAGTAAGGAATAATGGCTAAAAGCCGAGCTCGGGGTCACACACTCCTGTTAGAACTTTCTCTACCTCTTAGCAGTTGCGCCTCCATTGAAAGGGGGAAGGATGGGGAAGAGAGAGAGAGAGAGAGAGAGAGAGAGAGATTGAGAGAGAGAGAGAGAGAGAGAGGGAAAGACCCTGAACTAAGAGCTTGGGCTTCCTTCTTAATGACAGTAGATCCAATATCATCTTAACCATCTTAAGAAATGCTCTTCATATCAGAGGCAAACACCTGTAGTAATTGTTAAATATCTAGTAAGGACTATGGAAAGTAAGTTGTAGTTAGTAAGATGCTGACTATCCTATAATCAAAATGTACGGTCTACTGAGAAAAACACTCAGCAAATCATGTATAGCAACAGCAGATGCTGCCCACAGCAGCAAGTTTCTGTAAATTATCTGACCATGTATGAGTCAACAGCAGCATCATCATCACAAGAATATTGTTTCGTAAAATCACAGGTCCTGATTGCTTTACTATAGTAAATTCCATCTTTGTTTAGGAAATATTTTCCCATAAATTTGCGAGGGGCACTGTAAGTAATTTTGGATGACGGAGATGTGAGTTCTAATCCCAACTCTGCCACAATAGTAGTGATGCTGAAAACTTACTTTATATTCTTCCACTGGGAGTTGGGATTTCAGGAAGCAGAGAATTGGTTAAGATAAGTTTAAAGGGGCCTCTTTCAGCCCCAAGTGTCTTCCTTATTTGTCACGGGATTCTTAGTTTCAGAAAGGCTACAAGAATGTTTGTTTTTCAAAGCAAACATCACAATTACAAGAATATGCAAGGTTCACAGATGAACAATTACATTAACAGAAAGTCAGGTGATTGTTAACCTTGTCTAGACTTAATTATGAAGTCAGTAAGAGTTCATAATTGTTGCAGAATTTGTGAAGCTGAAAATCCTAAGTTTAAGCTTCATACACTGCTTCATAACAGATGGCAAGTTAAGGGTATATCATAATCAGAAACCACTCACCTTTGAAGGAACTAATATAGTAGAGAATTATTTCCGACATAACCCAGAAACATGATAGCTCATTCTTTAAGGTTTTCCCCCAACTATTTCTGGTTAGCGTTTTTAAAATGAGCATACATTTAAATGCAAAGATGTCTTCTTCTATTAAGTATTCAACTACCATTTGTCAGTAATCAAATCTTCATGCTCAAACAATCTTTATTAAGTACCAGTGTGTACCGTGTGTTAGATACTATATAAAGAAAAAAAAAACTCTGGCATGAATGCAGATGTTCATATAAATAGACAGGAAGGTATAATAAAATTATTCAGTGAAGAGAAGTGCAGCAATGTCAAGCAAGAACCCAAGCTAATAAATGAATAAAAAGTATAGTAAAAACGCTTAACAAGTTTCCACTTGTAAAGCTTTTTTGCATGACACATATATGTTTTAGGTTATACATATGGGCACGTTTTACCACTTCTCTTTTAGGATGCTCTTTCTGTTAAGAAGCTTTAGCAGCTGCTTTTGACTAAAGACCTTGAGAGGGCTTTACCACCCTTTCATTATACATAAGCTTTAGTGCTCAGACTTTTCCGGTGTTGGGTGTACAAGTAACTTCCTGGGAATAATGGTCATAGAAACTCTTTTTGAAAAAGAACCACTGACTATTTCTGTGCTCTGCCTGTCGTTGTTTTGAGCTCCCTTGGTTAGTTTAATTAAGAATTACAATGTAAGTATTCATGCATTAATTTATTCATAAATTCTTACATGTAGTCAACAAGCAATCCGTGTTCTAATTACCAAAATTCCATCTTAGAAAACACTTGCTCTTTGCTTTCAAGAAGCTCACAGTCTAAGCAGCACAAGTGGGCAGAAGACATATTTCAGAACCATGCCTTACTGGTAGTATAGACCGAATGCTATTAGGTCAAAGAGGAAAGGAGACCCAAATGACACTGATGGTCTTACCAAAAAACAAGAGCGAGCTGCGCGTTAACCAACAAAATATGTTCCTTCCTTAACAAGTCTAAAATAAAATCAACTAAATGGAATAAAACACAGACAAGTTCTATGGACAGTTGATATCTTCTCAGAACGGGTGATTTTCTGCCATACTGCTCCAGACTTTCCTTAGCAGGCAGCAGAGATCTTGTCAGTCCAATACAGGGTCAACACTGCGCTCCATGTTAAAGAGGCATCAGAAATTGGCTGCTATCAGAACCATCTGGGGGATACTCATTAAAAATACAAATGTGCAAAGTTCCACTCTAGAAATTCTGATTTAGTAGGTCTGGGGTGAGTTTTGGCAATCTATTTTTTTTTTTATATAGGTGTCCCAGGTAATTTCAATTATTAACCAGATTTGGGGAAATATCCTTAAATAAATTCAGAATTTATATCTCTATATATAACATTTGGGACAAGGGAGGTGATGTTTCATCCCTGCTCTAACACAGTTCTCTTCTAAAACTTCAGTTTAGTACAAAAACCCAAAGATCTTAAAATATGGGGAAAAAACACTATGCACGAGAGGAGAAGACATATTTTATTTTATGCTATTCACATTTTTTCCTGTCCCAAATCTCCCTTCTCCTAATTTAGGTTTCTTTCTTTGAATAATTCCACTGTGAGCCTTTGAACTGTTTTACATGGCTAATTAAACACTGAATAAAATAATGTATTTGAGGAAGACACCGAGGCCTATTCAGATGTGTGCCACTGGCTATGTACCTGCAGATACCATGATGCTTTTCACCTCTTTAGCCTCTGGCCTAATGTGCCAACTCCCTGTAAGCCCCATCTTTCAATCATAGCCCATGCTTTAGCATGAGGGCCTCATCTTAGAGTCGGCCAGTTGAGGCATTATACCCAAGACCTATGGACTGGAGTTTCCTGTCCTTGCTTGGTCAGACAGGCTAATAGGATGGTTATCTACTGAAAAGACCTTTAATAAAACTGAAGCACCTTTCAGAATCTCTTCAACTTTGTGAACTCACGTAGCAAAAGGAAGAAGGGCATGCACTGACCTATGGATCAAATCTGGAAAGAGGACTGTGAGTCAGACCTTTGTGTCTCAAGCTGATTCCATAGGCCCCTCTGCCCTAGAGGGGACTTGACATGAGCCCTCTCATTTTCTCATTCTTCTGCTGCATATTGTTGCCTTTCCTCTGACCCTCAACCTGCCTCAGGGAGATTCCACAAAATCTTATCACTTGTACTTATTAGGATTTGTAATGAGGCATCTGACTCCGTTTTCTGATGTTTGACTGCTAGCAGCTAAAAGCTTCGCTCTCCATCTTTCCCTGGTGCCTTGCATCTGGGTGAGCTAATAGAAAATCCTGGTACTTCTCTTTTGGCATCAGGGAGGGAGACTGAAATCACGTAATCCCCTGCCTAAGCACACGCAGGTAAGTCTCACCTGGTCCCACCTCCTCACCCCAGTAAAAACCTAAGCTAGTCTCTTTTCCCAGCTCTCTCAAGTCATTTTGGAGCTGCTTGAGATGCAAGCCCTGCTCTCCTCAGAGACCTCATTCACATACATAAGAAACCTTTCATACCCTCTTGTATGTATGTGGTATCATCGTACAAAATCACAACCAAACTTCAGGTGAGGCCCCATCCGCCTCTGCAGGTGACCATAACAATTATCTGGTCTACTCCAGTTTAAAACCCCAATCTCTGGTCTAAAGTGTTCCTTTCCCCGTTGCCAGCTATGTTTTGGACCTGTAGCCCTAAAGTGTTTCTGTGTGCATGCATGCATGCATTTTCCTGTACATGTTCATTTGCCCCTCCTACTCATCCCCATTTTGGGATTAGAATTGGCTGAGGAATAATTTTATGCTGGAGTCATTTGTTTTCCTCCCTTTTCAAAACCTAACTCCACTCCTGTCAAGTGCTGGGAGAAGGAATAAGAAAGCAAAGGACAAAGGCCTGTTCATAATTAGGACTGCCTTTTGTTCCTGTTATTTGTCCCTGCTTCTCTTGCAAACACGGCCTGGATTCAGTCCCATCTGCGTGGTAGGTGTTCAAATGCAGGCTGTAGCATGAGGCATGTAGCATGTTAGTTTCATGGAACTCATTCCCATTTCAGGCTTCTATTTTCACTCCCCTTAGCTCTCACCCCTAGTGGTATATAGCTTTCTTGCTCTGGGGCCCCTTGTCTGATGGGCATTCTCTTGAGATGGTTACAGGAAGAAGGCTCGCATTGAACTACTTACTGGAAAGCCAAGGGAAACACATGCATCTTTGCCATGCTGAAAGCTTAGGCGTGTAGATGTCTCTGCAGCTCACCCAACTGAGTTTGTTATTATTGTGGCAGATGGCAATAATGCTCCCTACATATCCCATGTGTTTCCTCAGATTTCCCAGTCTCCTCTGCAGTTGAGGGAGGACCATGTGACTAGATTTGGCCAGTGGTCTAGGAGTGAAAATTCCATGTGCCATGTCTGGTCAGAGGCAATTAAGGTGTGAGTTCTCCAAACCCTCTCTTCTTTCTCTCTTTTCTTTAATTGGCCACCCTGAAAACCACATGTTGGGACGGCTGCCTCACAAGACTGCTCAGACTGGAACTCCAAGCAACTACATTGTACAGGGCCTGTCATGTCCTGAGGACTACTTGGACCCTCAGCAATCATGTTAGACATAGAGTGTGAACAAGAAGTAATTTTTTGTTATTTGAGCTATTGATATTTGGAGGTTACTTTGTCACCACAGCAAAAACCACCTTCCTGTCTATTGATCTGTGTATCTATTTCTCTAAGTAGACATTTACACATAACTATTCTACCTGCAGATATTTACAATATGAATTTATATAAACATATACATATTATCTTTGGTTATATGTTGACTACACAGCATGACGTTATTAGGTATTATGCATAATTATTTTACATTGTATAAATGATAAATGAATGTTTTCTACAATATATAATATATTCTATATTCCATAACAGATAATTAATATAATATACTAATATAATTAATTTAATTGTTATTAGTAAAATAAATAATTAATAACTTTGAAAAACACCGTCTGAAGAAATGAAGGGCATATTATTGTAGAAAACAAGCAAATTAGTAATTAGTTCAAGACTGCCCTACCCACTGGGAAATGGCCATCAATGCATAAACAACAAAGTGGTTCACTCTATTATTAATTAATAAAGGATACACAAGACAATTTTCAGCCTTGGAAAAGAGAGACAGACATGTAGAACATGAAGAAGATAAAAACCACACTCATGTGTAAGACACAACCCAAGGTTAAAAGTCCCAGGGAGCTGCTGAACTGTCACAATGCTGGTGCAATTTACTATACAAGAAAGGATTCCCTCTTCTTCATGTGTGAGAATGAGGTCCCGAGTTATGTGTGGAACTCAACTTCCCCGATCCAAAAACATGGGTTTGCAGATTAAAAGTAGCAAGAGAACAAGACGGTGTCCTGGTGAAAAGGTTCCCAGCACCTAGGAAGGAGACTGCAGACCTGTCCGTTCATAAGGCATCTGAAAACAGCAAATGCACAGCTTCAGTCTGACACAGCAGATTATGTTTGAAATGAGAGCCTTGCATCCTACAGAAAGCTGGAATTATGTTTAATAATTTGTGTTTTAGAAAGCATCAAATTAGAGAACATGCTCTGTTTAAAAAAGATTGGTGCCGAAGGAGATATATCAGCAGTTCATTTTTGTCCTCACAGCTCTGACTCCACTCTCCCAAGTTAGAGATATGGCCCTGTTTTTCAAGAACAGGCATATAGAGAGTATCACCCTTTTCTATCCCCATCTTATTCCCTATTAAATTCTAGAAAAGTGAATAATCATCACCAACAACACTTATGGAATAGCACCTATTTCAACTTTGCTTCCTTGGCAAACTTGTCATCAAGAACAGAGAAGGCTCTGCGATTTCACCCTCCTTGCAAGGCTAAGAAGTTATGCTGCCTCAGTTTCATGGATGATAGCAGAAGACTCACGACTCTTGGGTCATAGATGAATAGTTTATAACTTATAGCAACACCAGAAGCCAGAGTACCAGTATTTTTGCAGTAGTTCCATAAACCTCAATTCCTACCCAGTGACATGAAGAAGTCAAATGACGCCTGAGCACACAAAGGGTTGCATAAAAAAAGAGGAACCCTGATCTTAGGGAACTCAGATCATTTACTATAAGCAGTAAGCATGCCTGTCTTCGGCTCCAGAGAGAGAGCCATCCCTATGTACAAATATGAAAAGACAGCCCAAAACAAAGGACAGTAAATGCCTCACTCATAATCTATACAGAAATACAAAAGACTCAGAAATTTGTCTCCCAAAAGGTGCTTAGGAAAATATAAAATCTGAAGAGTCAATTAGAAGCAAAAGATAACACAAAGGCATGTGAGTTGTACTTCAGGTAGCCTACCAAGCCATGATCAAATCAAATGATGATGGTTGGGGCCTTTTGAATACTGATTTGCAATAGTGATTGGAACCGAAATGCCCTGGACGGGGAAACTGAGAAAAAAATTAAATGCCCACTTATACTACCCAAATGCATGCACGCAAACAGTAGAATATACTTTTTCAGAACTATATCTGTCTTGTAGTGTCTGACAACTAAGTTCGTGAACTTGTCACTGTGCGCTTCTGTTTGGCAGTACTGTATAAACAACTCAGTAAGGTTTCATAACCCTGGTATATCAGTGGCTCACAGCTGTGTTTGTTTTGATGTATGTTGGTGTCCTGCGGGTGGTATTCATTATCGTTGTTGCCTGTTTTTGTGTGCCCTCGCAAGAATGTTGAAACTTGAAGTAGAACAATGAACACATGGCAAATTACAAATGTTTTGAACGTTTTTTTCTGAGGGGACAGAAAGTGTCACTAATCAGGAGAGATCAGGATGGTCAGTAATGGGCAGTCATTGCAAAAATTCATTGAATTGTGTGTCAAAATCATCAGCTGACTGGGAGAAGCAGAGCAGATCCAATAAATATTGACAAAGAAACAGGAAAACCTAAACTGAAAATCTTGGCATGAGAAAGGCATGTACAAAAGTGGTCCTGAAGGAGCTCTTGTGTCATGACAATGCACCAGTTCACACAGCACTGTCCATGAAGGAGTTTTTAGCCAGTAAACAAATAACTGTATTGGAACACCCTTCCTACTCACCTGATTTGGCCCACAGTGACCTTTTTCTTTACCTGAAGATAAAAGCAATATTTAAAGGAAGACGTTTTGATGACATTCAGGACATCAAGGGTAATATGATGACAGCTCTGATGGCCATTCCAGAAAAGGAGTTCCAAAATTGCTTTGATGGGGAGACTAGACACTGGCATCAGTGCATAACTTCTCAAGGGTAGTATTTCGAAGGTGACTGTAGTGATATTCAGCAATGAGGTATGTAGCACTTTTACTAGGATAAGTTTGCAAGCTTAATTGTCTCACCACCTAGTCACTGCTGTATTCTCAAGTTTCTAGAACAGTGCCCAGCATATTTACCAGTGAATGAATGAATAAATGAGGGCTTCATTACTTTGCATGTGTACTGACTGTAACACTTTCTGATTAAATCATGATAGCAGTATATTTTCTCTGATTAATTCATGAATTATATAAACTATAGCTTGAGAGTGACATATTCTGCTCTGAGTTTTTTTAAAGGGTTTTCTTTTAATAAATATATATATTATTTTTTCTTAAAATGCATGCATTTTATTTTCTTTAGTATAAGTATTGCAAGCTCTGTATATTTGCTGTGATTATGAACAGATGGAACTAAGACAGAGAAAAGAAGTAGAAGAGGAAGAGAATGGATTCAGTAAATGAGCTATTGAGGATTCTGACAAGTAGAAAACCCTCTCCCAAGAAATACTAGAGGTGATGGGGGAGAAAGACCACAATAAAGAAGAGACATGTCCCTAAACTGCCATCAGGTGGTACCACCAGCCCCTGGCAGCTCCATCACTATTTGAAATGGCTGCATGAGGGAGAGGAGTGGCAGTACTTTAGCCTTAGAGTAGTTGACAGGAGAGGGAGGAAAAACTCAATTTCACTTTTATACAATTTACTCTCTGATATTCTCACCTCAGATAATTCCCTTACAACTAGTTAAGAGACACCAACTCACTGCCAAAATCAGTAAATACCAACTCAGGATTTACTAATGTGATTTATCACAGTCTCCCAGAGCCAAACTGTAGGAATATTGTGTAGTGACATGCCAACAAAATTAAGAGCAAATGGAATAGGAAAGAACTCTTAAAAATCAATTGTGTGACTTTATTCTTTGTTGATTTGCTTGCTTTAGATGAATGATCAATATGTCTAGCATTAGAAGATAAGTACAGTTGACCCTTGAACAATGTGGGTTTGAACTATGTGGGTCCACTTATTCACACATTTTTTTCAATAAAATTTATACCTTGGATGCCTGCCTCTCCCACCTCCCCTTCCCCTTCCTCTACCTCTTCTGCCTCTGTCATTCCTGAGTCAACAAAGCCAACTCCTCCTCTTCTTCTTCCTCCTCCTCCTCCTCAACCTACTCAATATGAACAAAGATGAAGACCATTTTGATGACCCACTCCACCTAATGAGTTGTAAATATATTTTCTCTTCCTTATGATTTTCTTAACATTTTTTTCTCCAGCTTACTTTACTATAGGAATACAGTACATAATGCATACACATACAAAAGATGTGTTCAGTGGCTGTTTAGGTTATCAGTAAGGCTTCTGGTCAAAAAAGTAGGTTATTAGTAGTTACGTTTTGGGGAGTGAAAAGGTATGTGGATTTTCAACTGTACAGGGATCAGTGCCCCAGCTCCACCATTGGTTAAGGGTTAACTGCCGTTTAATAAGTGTCTTCTAAAGTTGTTGCATTTAAGAATGTCCAGTCTTAAATCTTGAAATTTATATCAATTTATTATCATGAATAGTAGCTTTAGTTGGGCAGGCAGTTTGAGCAATATAATTAAAAGAGAATATTTATTAATTTGTACTATGGTAAATATACATGACAAACTTTGCCATGTTAACCATTTTTAAATATACAGCTCAGTGGTATTAAACACATTTATAATGTTGTGCAACCATCACTACCATCCCTCTTTTCACTTTGTAAAACTGAAACTCTATTTATTAAACAATATTTCCCAATTTCCCCTCCTTACTACAGCCCCTGGAAACCACCATTCTACTTCCCATCTCTATGATTTTCTGTACCCTAACTGCCTCGTATAAGTGAGATCATGTAATATTTGTCTGTTTTGCTGCTGGCATATTTCAAAGTCCTCAAGCTTCATCCATGTTGAAGTATGTGTTAGGCTTTCCTTCCTTTTTAAGGTTGAACAATATTCCATTGCAAATGTATGCTATACTTTGTTTATCCATACTTCTGCCAGTGAACACGTGGGTTGTTTTCATATTTTAGCTATTGTGAATAATACTGCTATGAACATGCATATAAATATACCTTTGAGACCTCTGCTTTTAATTATTTTGGGTATATGTTTAGAAGTGGAATTGTTGCATCATATGGTACTTCAATTTTTAATTTTTTGAGGAGCTCTCATAATGTTTTCCATAATGTGACCAAGAGTTCCAATTTCTCTACATCCTTGCCAACACTTGTTTTTTTCTAGTTTTTGATAGTAGTCATCCTGATGGGTAGGTATGAGGGAGAATCTTGTAGTTTTCTTTTACATTTCTCTAGTGATTAGTGATATTGGGCATCTTTTAATGTGATTATTGGCCATATTTGTAGACATTTATCTATTCAAGTCCTTTGCCCATTTTTGAATCAGGATTTTTGTTGGGTTTTGTTGTAGGCGTTGTCTATATATTCTGACTATCAGTCACTATCAGATACATCAGCAGTGTCCAACCTTTTTGGCATCAGGGACAGATTTCGTGGAAGACAACTTTTCCATGGTCTAGGGAGTGGAGGGATGGTTTTGGGATGATTCAAGTGCATAACATTTATTGTGCACTTTATTTATATTGTTATTACATTGTAAAATATAATGAAATAATTGTATACCTCACCATTTAAAAAAAGGCATGAATGGAAGCAGTAAATAAAATAATGCATGGGCCTTGCACTAACTAAAATAAGTGTCAGATTCTGACTTAAAGCCTGCCAACAGGTGCAGCTGTATCTTTGAAGTACATTCACTCACTTGCCACTCACTGATAGGGTTTTGATATGGGTCTGCAAGCAATTGATTTATTATGGTCTCTGTGCAGTCAAACCTCATTGCTAATGTTAATCTGTATTTGCAGTCCCTCCCCAAAGCTAGTATCACCACCAAAGCTCCACTTCAGATCACCATACATTAGATTCTTATAAGGAGCGCTCAAAATAGATCCCTCTCATGCGCAGTTCACAACAGGGTCCGCACTTCTATGAGACTCAAATGCTGCCGCTGACCTGACAGGAGGAGGAGCTCAAGCAGTAATGCGAGTGATGGGGAACTGCTGTAAAGACAGATGAAGTTTTGCTCCCTAGCCCACGGATCACCTCCTGCTGTGCAGCCTGATTTCTACCAGGCAACAGACCAGCTGGCCCCAGGAGGGTTGGAGACCCCTGAGATACAGGATTTGGAATATTTTCTCTCATTTTGTGAATTGCTTTTTTACTGTGTTGATAGTGTCTCTTGATGTACAAAATGTTTTAATTTTCATAAAGTCCAATTTGCCTAGTTTTTCTTTGGTTGGCTATGCCTTTGGCATCTATCCAAGAAATCACTGCCAAATTCAGTGCTGTGAAGCTTTTGCCCTGTTTTCTTCTAAAGGCTTTACAGTTTTAGGTTTTACGTGTAGGCCTTTGATCCACTTTGAGTTATTTTTCTACATGGTGTTAGATAAGTGTCCAACTTTAGTTTTTTACATGTGAATATCCAATGTTTCATCACTTTTCTTTTTTTTGAAAAGTGTTCGTTTCTCCACGAATGGTCCTTGTATTCTGTGAAAAATCATTTGACTACTTATGTGAGGGGTTATTTTGGGGCTCCTTATTTGATTTCATAGGTCAATATGTCTGTCTTTATGCCAATATCACATTATTTTGCTTCCTAAAGCTTTGTAGTAAGTTTTGAAAAGAAGGAGCATGAGTTAGCCAGCTTTGTTTTTCATCTTCAAGATTGTTTTGACTATCTGGGACCCCTTGAGATTTCATGTGAATTTTATGATGCATTTTCTATTTCTGAAATAAAAATGCTATTGAGATTTTGACAGAAATTTCATTGAATCTGTCGTTCACTTTGGATAGTATTCACATCTGAACAATATCAAGCCTTTCAACCCACAAACATGGAATGTGTTTCCACTTATTTATGTCTTCTTTAATTTTGGTCAGCAGCGTTTTATAGTTTTAATTGCACAAGTCTTTTACCTCTTGGTTGAGTTAATTCCTAAGTATTTTATTCTTTTTGATGCTATTGTAAATGGAATTACTTTCTTAATTTTCTTTTCAGAGTGTTCATGATTAGTACATAAAAACTGCAATTGATTCTTTTGTATTGGCTTTGTATCCTGCTACTTTGCTGAATTCACTTATTATTTCTGAACTTTTTTTTGCAGAATCTTTGGGGGTTTTCCACATAAAAAATCATATGTATCAAAAAATAATTCTTTCTTTCCAATTCTGATGCCTTTTTTTCTTGCCTAGTTGCTATAAAAAAGACTTCCAATATTATGCTGAATAGAAGTGATGAGAGTGGGCATCCTTTTCTTGTTCCTGATCTTAGAGAAAAACCTTTTAACCTTTCACACTAACTATAATGTGTTAAAAGAAAAACTTTCAACAAGTTAAATTTAACCGGATTTAATTGAGCAAATAATAATTAAGAAATCAGGCAGCCTCCTAACCAGAATAGGTTCAAAGAGACTCTGACGTTGCCACATGGGTGAAGGAGATTTGCGGACAGAAATAGGGACGTGCTATGCAGAAAACAGAAGTGAGGGACAGAAACAGCCAGATTGGTTACAGCTCAACATTTACCTTATTTAAACATAGTTTGAACACTTGGCCATCTTTGATTGGGCTGAAACTCAGAGATTAGTTACAACCTGTTTACACATTCAGTTCAGTTTAAGTTCACTAGGGATGACCTATTTAGGCCAATCGTAAATTTCATTAGGAGGGAGTTTAGACTAACCTTAATTTAACAGATGCTTGCTATGGGCTTTCATATATGGGTTATTATGTTGAGGTAGTTTCCTTCTATTCCTAATTTGTTGTGTGTCTTCTCATGAAAAGGTGTTGAATTTTGTCAAATGCCTTTTCTGCATCAATTGAGATAATCACCTTACTTTTTTCTTTCATTCTGTTAATGTGGTGCATTATTTGATCCATTTTTGTATGTTGAATTATCCTTGCATTCCAGGAATAAATCCCATTGGGTTGTGGTGTAAAATCTTGATAATATGCTACTAAATTTGGATTGCTAGCAATTTTGTTAAGGATTTTGGCGTCAATGCTCAGAAAGAATATGGGTCTTTAGTTTTCTTTTTTGTGGAGTCTTTGTCCGGCTTTGATATTAGGGTAATGCTAGCCTTATGAGATGAGTTAGGAGTCAAACTTTTGGACAAGTTTGAGAAGGATTGATATTAGTTCTTCTTTAAATGTTTGGTAGAGCTATCCATTGCAACCATCAGGTCCAAAGCTTTTCCTTGTTGGGAGATTTATAATTACTGATTTAACTTTCTTTCAAGTTTTAGATTTATTTAGATTTTCTGTTTCTTTATGATTTAGTCTTGGCAGGTTTTGCATTTCTAGAAATCTGTCCATTTCACCCAGGCTATCCTATTTGTTAGCATACAATTGTTCATAGTACTCTCTTATAATCCTTTTATTTATATGGAATCATTGGTAATGTCCTTATCTTCATTTTTTATTTTAGTAGTTGGAGGCTTCTCTCAGTTTTCTTACTTTCTTTTTTTTTTTTTTTTTTTGAGTTGGAGTCTCACTCCGTCGCCCAGACTGGAGTGCAGTGGCCGCTCCCGGCCACCGCAGCCTCGACTTGCTGGGCTCCCGCAATCCTTCCGCCTCAGCCTTCCAAATAGCTGGAATTACAGGCAAGCGCTACCACGCCCGGCTGATTTTTTCCTTTATTGTAGAGATGAGATCTTGCTGCCCAGGTGGGTCTCGAACCCGCGGGCTCAGGCAATCCACTCACCTCAGCCTCCCAAAGGCGCGGGATTCCAGGCTGAGCCACCGAGCCCGGCTAGTTTTCTTACTTTCCCCAGCTAAAGGTTTTTCACTTTGGTTGATCTTTTCAAAGAACAAACTTTTGATTTCATTTTCTTTGTTTTTTTTTTATTCTCTATTTCATTGATCTCTGCTCTAATTTTTATCTCCTTCCTTCTGCTAGCTTTGGGTTATTTTGCTCTTCTTTTTCTAGTTCCTTACGTTCTAAAGCTAGGTTATTAATTTAAAATTGTTCATGCTTCTCAATGTGATTACAGCTATAAGTTTCCTCCTTAACATTATTTTAGCTGTGGCCCGCAAGTCTTAGTATGTTGTGTTTTGTTTTCCTTTGTTGGTAAGTATTTTCTAATTTCTCTTTTAATTTATGCTTTGATTCATTAATTGTTTAAGAGTGTGTTTTTTTAATTTTCACAAACTTGTGAATTTTCTGGTTTTACTTCTATTATTGATTTTTAACTTAAACCTATTGTGGTCAAAGAAGATACTTGATATGACATGTTTTAAAATCTTATGAGACTTAATTTGTGGTCTAACATATGCTCTATCCTGGAAAATAATCCCATATGCACTTGAGAAGACTGTGTTTGTATTATTTCTGGGGAGAGTGTTCTGTATATGTCTGTTAGATCTAGTTGGCTTATTGTGCTATTTATGCCTTCTATTTTCTTACTTATCTTCTGTCTCGTTGTTCTATCCATTTTTGAAAGTAGGGGATTGAAGTCTCCAAATATTATTATAGAACTGTATACTTCTCCCTTCAAGCCTGTCAGTGTTTGGTTCATATATATTTAATGGTCTGCCATTAGGTGCTTAAATGTTACAATTATTATATATTCCTGCAGTATTGAACCCTTTATTAATATATAATGTCCTTTCTTTGTCTCTTAGTAATTGCTTTTTTTTTTTTTTTGCTAGAAGGACTACCTGGTGGTGAGATTAAAAGCCATGTCTTCCTTACATTTTTCTATGCTTAAAAAACCTAATACATTTTATGAAAATTCAAACTATCCTGCATCACTAAGAAAAAAGACAATACATGCTTTCCAACTATACTTTCTAAAATATCTTTTTCTTATTTTGCATGATGAGTTATTTCTCTTCAACCCCATCCTCCTAATTTTAGACACATTTTGAGCACCAGCAAAACTCTAGCCTGTTTCTAATTCTATTGTTTTCCTATGTTCCATTTCCTCCACTATATTTTGAAATCATCACTCTTTCACTAGTCAATCCGCAGTCATAATACTATGCTCTTAGAGTCAAATCCAATCCACTGCAAATAAAATATTAAATCTACCAACAAAGACCTTTTTCTCTCTTCTTAAAAAAGGAAGAGTTGAATGATGACATCCACTCTTTGTCATGGACATTGTTACTGAAGGTATCAAGTTGATATATTCAGGCATTGCAGCATGCAATAGGAAAAGATTCTTTTTAAAAATATTATTATTATTTTTCAAGTTATCCAAAGAAAGTAGCCCCCCAAAATGTCTCACCTGAGTCAGAAAGTTTCTGCTATTTTTATATGGATTGAACTTTATGATTGGTGTGGAGAAATTACATTTGACTCTGACTCTAAGTTTGTAATAGGAAGATTAATTATAATTTGTTGCCCTAGAATAAAACATGAAAATGACATACCTCTGAAAATATATCTATCACAAGTTAGGTTCTCTGGAAGCAGATGATGAAATGAAGTATGGCATGCCAGATGTTGCTTAGAGATTCATATCTGTGGAAGGTGGAGGAGAAAGCAGGATTGGTTAAAGAGAGAAGTCAAATCTTGGTGCAGGTTCACAGAGCTTTGGCCAAATCCATGGGAAGTTTTGGAGTATAAATAGCATTTCTAATGCTCAAAACAGATGTTGAACTCTTCAATTTTGATGGCCTTTAGTGCTTCTATCTTTTTTTTTTTTTTTTTTTTGGTTTCACCTCATCCCCCCCGTTGGCAAAATGTTTCCCTTGAGGTCTTTTTCTTTTTTTCCTTTTTGTTCTTTATTTACTTTTATTTTTTAAAAAGTGGAGTACAACTCAGTATTAGGTATACAAGTGGTCACCATACAGGTAAAGTTTGGGCCTCTATTTGGTCCCCCACTTCTCCTGGTTTGAGATCAGGTACCCTTATTGATATTGTGTTCCACACCTTCCCACCCCAGCAGTATCCTGCTACTGTCAATCCCTTTCTTATAGTATTACAGTAAATGTTCAAGGTCTACTTATGAGTGAGAACGTGTGTACTCTGTTCTTTATCTCTGTGATAGATCACTGATTATGATAGACTCTAAATCCATCCAAGTTGCTGCAAAGTCCATATGTTTGTCTTTCTTTATGGCTGCATAATATTCCATTGTGTATATGTACCACATTTTTAAAAAATTCAGTCCCGTTTTGATGGACAGCACAGTTGGTTCCATGTTTTTGCTATTGTGAATAGTGCTGCAATAAACATGCGTGTGTAGGTACTTTTAGGTAGAATGATTTGAGTTAATCCGGGTATATTCCCAGTAGGGGGATTGCTGGGTCATATGGAAGATCAATGTGTAGTTCTTTTAGAAATCGCCACACTGTTTTCCAAAAAGGTTGCACTAGTTTGCATTCCCACCAACAGTGTAGAAGTGTTCCTTTTCCTCCGCATCCTCACCAGCCTCTGTTGTTTGTTTTTATTAATGATGGCCATTCTTGCTGGAGTTAAGTGATATCTCAGTGTGGTTTTTATTTGCATTTCTCTGATGATGAGTGAAGTTGATCACTTTTCTCTTGTGTCTGTTGGCTGCCCATATATCTTCTTTTGAGAAGTGGGGCCTCATCAAACCGAAAATCTTCTGCAAAGCAGAAGAAACCATCAAGAGAGTGAGGAGACAGCCCACAGAATGGGAAAAAATATTTGCCAACTGTATATCCGACAAAGACTTAACATCCAGGATCTACAAGGAACTCAAATATGCCAAAAGGAAAAAAGCAAACAGACTCATTAAAAAGTGCGCAAAAAACATGAATAAAGGACTTTTTCATCGGAGGAAACAAACAAAAGTCGCTCAGGGTGAGATTGAATGAATAAGGAGGGTGGGGCCCAGGGGTCATGCCGTTTTTGATAAAAACGAAAACCAAAACTGCTGAACACTTAGTGCAGTGTGGGCAGGTGTGCTTCCAAATCACCCATTATGAAATGAGCAAATGTGATGAAAGAATCTCCAAAAATTATTCATTAAAACTGAACACAGCCTCGCACAACAATGCTAGCTGGTATATTGATGATGTTGGGTTTTAGAACACTTACCTAGTGGGGGAAGCCTATAGTACAATGAGGCCCACCTTCAAAAGAGAATTCTGGTGTTTTGGGGGTCCTCCCTCATATTGTGGCAGAAAGACCACATAATGTGAACTCAGACGACATTGGGTCAATCCCAGCATTTCAATTTGTGAAACTTGAGCAACTTTCTTTAAACTCTGTAAGGCTCAATTCCTCACACATAAAGTAGCAATACTAACAATAGCCTACTTTGAGTTCTAAACGTGTCATCTAGAAATGGGTGGTAAAAACATAAAACTGTGTTTTGTTTCTAAATATAGTAAATCACAAGGCTAAATAAATACCTACTTCAAGCAATGACGTCATTGATTTTTAAAACATTTCTGATACTGGAGAAGTCTTTCATAAATAAACCTTTCAGCCATATGTGTCTACTTACAGAGTTTTGTTTTTCAAAGTTGATAAAAACCCAATTCATATAAACTAATCCATTAGGAAATAACATCGAATCCTGTTGCACCAACAAGACTCCCATAAGGAGAGTGATCGTTAAATTGCAGAGCGACTTAAGTAGTTTTGCTATGTGAAAGTATATGCGATACATTAGAGAAGCAGCTGAGTCTATAGAACTGAAGCTAAACTCTTGATTTAGTAAATATGGGAATTCTAGAGTCAAAGTTTTAGAGAGGCATGCAACGTTGAACAAGTTACATGTTCAGTCTTGGCCTCAGTGTCTTTTTAAAAATCAATAGTAGTATGGACTAAAATTTCTATGATTATATTCAGATCCAAAATTCTAAATGTCTATAAACTCAGAAAATAAGCTTACAGCAGGTGAATCAAGAAAAGAATTAATATGGTTTAACCATTGAGTACTGAAACCCAGAAAGGCATGGACTCCTCAGAAGCTAACAACCAAGTAACAAGAAGTACCAAAAAGAGATACCTGTTAAATGATACCAATGGGGTGCGGTCAGCAAAACTCAGATTATGGAAAACTATATGTAATTTTCTGAAAGGTTGAGATATGAGAAAGGGAAATCTTATAGATTAAAAGTATTTAAGAGACATCAACCAGTACCAATTGGGAACATTATTTCAATTCTGATTACAGTAAAAAAAATGTAAAAATAAGCATTTATGAGACAATCATGGAAACTTTAACAGCGACTGGATATTTAATTGTATTTCAAAATTACTGTTAATTCCTAAGTTGGCATAATGGTTATATTTTGAAAAAATCCTTTTCTTTGTATCAGTGCTGTGATGTTTATGGATTAAATATGATATCAGAAATTTGCTTCAAAATAATCATGGGATGGGGAAGAATGGGTAAAATATAGATGAAATAAAACCAACATTAGTGGATGATTATTCAAGTCAGGTTAAACTATACTTTTTTGCTTTTGTGCTTGAAACTTTCAATCATAAAAGTAATCGTACACCTACATGCTAAGATTCTACTTAAGAGGAGAAAATAATTTTACTGATAGGACAAACAAAGCATACATCAAGAACTCTTTCCTTGGAAATCTCTTGCTGACACTGTAAGCTAATATGGGTAATTCCAATTAGCCAGAAAATTCCCATGAAATAAGATAGAGATTATTTCAAAACCTTCTATGGAAAACACCCAGAGAGTGTTATTGGGAACCCATGCATGAAAGCAAAAGTTGACTTAACTCCAGTGGGAGTTTCTGCAAAAGCTTCCCTATTTCATCACATTTTTGTTATGATGAAACTTGCATTAATTTTCCTTTCACGGTGTTGGTCCTGGGTCTTTGGGTAGGGCAGGGAGATTCTAAACCCTTAGCATTTGTATCCAGGCAGAGGCATTTTAAGTAGGCTGAATGGTAGGAAAGCTTTACATTTGAAAATACCTTTGTTCTAATGGAGTAAGTCTTTTGCACAGATGAGACATGTCAGTATCTCCACAGAGATAGAAATTCCTCCAGAGGGAGCAGAAAAAGGGAAAAATTGTAGCCACAATTAAGTTTTTGTAAAAATCATATCTATCTTTATACAGTGTTCTCAAATCATCTCATTGATGACAGTAATCAAAAATGGAGAGTGGAAGTATGATACTGACACATGTGCATAACACACACACACACACACACACACACACACACACACACACAAACACACACACACACAAGGGATAGCTGATGGGCTGTGATGGTTCTTTCCAGACCCAATTATGATTGATAGCATTCCATTACTTTTATGCTTATTTTAAAATTCCCTTGACACGGATTGATTAAAGGCACGGACCTCTATGAACCTATGAAAAATTTATGGATTTTGAAAGAGCTTCAACATGTACCATTTGAGCACAAATCATTTCCTGGCTGTCATTGTTTTTCCCACAATCTCTCTTATGTTGGTAATATATGTCTAATAATCAAAAACTGATGCTAGGGATTAAAGCATCAAGATGTTACAGAATAAAGCAACAACAAAAAAAAACGAAATTAGATTTGTATGATTTTAACTATTCTTTAATCTGCTTCTGGGCAACAAAAGTGATTTGTGTCAGCCGTTATTGCATTAAACTTTAATTTTCTTCCACCAGCACAGGATTATATAAAGGAGTATTGGATTGCACTCAGCATGGATTAGCCGAGCACTGTCTCTGCTGCCAAGGAGCAAATGGATTTCCTTCTTTCTTTGATTTATATTTTTATTGCTGTTTTTCCCCTCCTTCTAATTCCCATTACCCTTCCGTTTGCCAGCACTGAGATACCCTGTAGGAGCAGTAGAAAGGCAGGCAGAATTATTGGCTTATTGCATATATTTATGTTCCAAGGCTTCTCAGTCATCTATGTCAGAGGAATAAAGTAGCCTCCAGCCATGGAGGCTGCATGCCAGTTTTTAACCATAAAATTAAAACTTTTTTTAAGGTATAAAGTCACCTCTCACCTGCTCAAAATCAGCAAAACTAGCTGTATTTGGCCTCACTCCAGACACCCTGGCTGTATCTCACAGCATTCAGAGAAAACCACTGTGAGATGGATACAAAATAAAAATCCCAGGACTCCCTTCCACACACAGGAGGATATAGGCAGCAAAACCTTGAAATTCAGAAGGGTAAAGAGGTTCTCTGACCTTTCCCCTTAGCGTCTTTGAGATACAAACTTGTTTCTGGAAGCAATGGCAAATATTAAAGAATAGAGGGCCGATTGTTGGTGCCGGGCATGGAATCTAGAGCAGGCACCAAGGCCATGGTTCCAAGGCTGTGGTGGAGAGAAGGGTTGACTCAGGCTGAACTAAGCAGAGGACACAGAGGAAACGTGTGGCAAGTATACAAGAACGGTGGTGTGTTCTGCTCTGTCTGCAAAGATCTGTGGATTTCTGAAGAAAACATAAGCCCGACAGTTTTCAGTTTGGGTTTGGGTTCTCATAGACTTAGAGAATAGAATAATGAATTCCTGGGTCTCAGAAGAATGGCTATGACAAAGCAGCAGTTGTCTCTTAGTAACAAGTGGGAGGAATCTAAGCTGCAAAATTAGGGCCGGACTCTTGGGATGGTGAGTAGCCCCTGTCCTGGGGGCTGGAATTTATTCCCCAGAGGAACCACAGGCACTGGTCCAAGCCAAAGGCACATGTGTGAGATTAAGAGAACCATTTCAAAGAGCAAAATAAGATGAATAAAACCACTAGCAGCCTGTTAAAAGACTGTTAAAAGACTGAGACCTCATTAATGGAATAGAGAGGTTTCCATAGAATTCAAAGAACAAAAACATTGCTTATAAATTCATCTTTAAGCAACCTTTGGCTATACAGCACATTCAGAATTTGGAGCTATAAAAGTATGATTAGATGTGAGCCATCTTCATTCAGATTTCTTAGTACCTCTATTAACGGTCTAAGTAAGGTAGTATGTTTTTTTTTCCCAAAATCAAGTCACTTGCTACTTATCATTAATCCTTATAGTTTAGCATATTTTCACATCAAACAAAATGTTATACTATGAAAAACAAATGAAATATTCAGAAATCTCACTCCAAAGATAGACAGTATCTTGCTCTGATATTCAACAAATGTTTGTTCCTTACTCCTTCAGCCTATAGACTTAATTGTTTGGTTACAGGCACTTTTTTTTTAAACCGACAATTTTGATTCTTTATTAATTACAATGCCTTAAATAGAGTTCATGCCACACTAAATTCACAGCAAATCCCATTCTATGCTGAACAAACTATTATATCGAGGTACTTTTTGGAAAGAGGAAATTTGACTCCATGATTTCTGTTTCTTCTAATGGATTTCTGGGCACTGAATAGAATTTTTTATTTCTGCTAAGAATGTTGACTTTAAAGTAGGTTCTTGTGTATAGATAATTCTCTGCAACTCTTTATCATATGGGATTCTTTAGGTCATTTCACAGAAAAGTACACCCGAGGTTGGATAGTCATAATTTATTCTAATTGCAGCATGTCATCTGCAATTAGAATCTCCTCCAGTTAGACCACACCTTTATTATTCTCTGTTTGGGGGACAGTTACCCATGAAAATGTCCCTAAGATCCAATGAAAACCTCCAATATCTCAGAAAAATAGATCTCATAAGGAGAAGAACACTTAAAAAATATAAAAGGTAAAGAAAACGAGGGTGACTCTCTACTAAATATATCATAGTGAAATAGGTTTCCCATAAAACCTCATGGCTTATGCCTTATGCCTTAGGCATAAATTAGAAGTTTGCCTTCTCTTGACCAAGTTGTTTCCCTACTCAGCAAGCTTTGCCTGGTTTGATATATAGTACTCTCACAGACTCTTTGTTCTCTTTTTAAAAAAACAAAAGCCTTGAACAAGGCTCTCATAAATCTAGTCACTCTAAGACATAAATGACAAAAGCAGTTTTAAGTAGCACCTCAGTATTCCTATACAACATTTACATCACTGAATCTGAGTTGTGTTAACGAGTTAAAACTTCTCAGGAGCTCCAGTGAGTTTGCTTTTTTTTGACTAAGCATCCAGCTAGGCTTGTGCAACTTTATGTACATCAAATCTCATTTAAAACATTGGGAATTTATGCCTAAGTTTACTGTTAATTAATTCATATTTTATTTTAACCTGCAGTTTTCTTTTGAAATTTCATGAGCAAAATCGTTTTGTTTTGTATTTGTCAGGTCTATGTTGCCATAATACTGTATAACAAATATCTCCAAAACTCAGTGTGTATGCCTTTTTCTTCTGACACTCAATATGTGCCATTTTCCCAATGATCTGACACAAACTGGGTATTCAATAATTCAGTTCCATTTTGACACTAACTCCTACAGTTAGTCAGTTAATGCAGGTCTCACAGGTTAAAGGCTGAGTCCCACAAGACTACCTCCACTTCAAACACCAGCCATGAAGGGGGAGATCAGACCCACTCTGTTTTGCCCAGAAGACTTCAAATTCAGAGATTCCCACGATCCCCTCGTCAGGTTTCATAAATGCTAGAACCACTCACAGAATTCAGGAAAGTGCTTTACTTACAATGACTGGCTTAATATCAAGGGGACCACTAAGGAACAGCTAAATGGGAGCCATGCATAGGGATGGAGGAACCATGCAGAGCTTCTATGCCCTCTCTGGGCTCGCCACCCTTCTAGTACATCAATATGCTTCCCAATTCAAAAGCTCTCTGAATCTCATTGTTTAAGATTCTTTAATGGAGTTTTCATTATGAAGGCATGATTGGTTAAATCATTGGCCATTGATGATTGAACTCAATTTTCAGGCCCTCTTCTTCCCCAGAGACTGGGATATAGGACTGAAAGTTTTAACCCTTCAATCACATTTTGTTGTTGTTGTTGTTATTGTTTTGATGACCAGTCCCCATCATGAAGCCACCTAGTTCTCCCTGAGATATATCATTAGCATACAAAAGACAGTAAGTTTCACAGCCCTTAGGAGTTTTGTGCCAGGAATGGGGAATAAATAGCAAATATTTATTTTTTTATTATACAAGACAATGGCTTACAGAAATTTTTTTTTTTTTTAGGTCTGTCATGAATCTTTCTGCAGGTGGGTTGGGTCTCTACTGAGCTCAGCTAGGATCATCTTTTGGGCTTGGCCCAAGTTGTGCTTTGGGTAGATACTTGATGTAGTCTCATATTTGGGGGTAGTTACCAGCAGTTACTCAATACGTGTTTCTGTCATAGTGAGTAGTCTAAGCACAAGAATGGTGAAGAGAATTGCCCAATGCCTCTTAAGGCTTCACATTAGAACTAGTATAATATCTTTTCCACCCACTGTCATCTGCCCAAAGCAAGTCATATGGTCAAACCCAAAGACAATGGGCCAAGGAAGTAAACTCTGCCCACGTGACATTAGTTGGATGAGTAGGGGAAGTAGAGAAATACTTTTGACACACAACACAATACATCAAAGGTCTGCAAACCTTTTCTTCAAAGATCAAATCATAAAGAGCATCACAGAAAGTATGGCTATGGTCCAGCAAGACCGCTGGTTGTAGTTGCTGACCTCTGCGATACAACACCATATGCCTTGTTGTCACAATTGTCACTCTCAGGTGCAAATTAATGATACTTGAAGAGTCATATTTTATCAGGAATCATGTCCAGGATCTCATGACAGTATCTATTTCAGCCCAAAATATGTAACTCATGAGCCAGAGACTTATGAGTTAAATTAGCAAGCCATGTGGCTCTATCTACATATACACATAATGATGAAAAAGATAGATTAACTGCAATTAGCATCCCCGTTTGGAAAAACAAACAAACAAGCAAACAAAACTAGAGGCACAAATCCCACTGAGGGTAGTAAATATGACCTGACTAGATCTTAGATCTAATTCCCAGTAGTAACTCCTCAGTCCATTGTTCAACATAGATCTTGGGTCCACTCTTTGTGATATCTTCTCTTTCAGCACCCTTGACCACATCTACAAAGACCATCAGAGACTATGCCTTGCTTAGAACCTAAACATCTTTCTCAGCCTATTTCTTGCCTGTATAAGTTGGAATCCCAATGTTCTGTTTTGTTACTTATTCTTAAATAGAGGCTGATACACTTTTGCCATTCTTTAAGCTATGAGCTTGATCCAGTCAGCCCCATAAGTCAAGTTACACCCACAGTTCCTTTTAAGGCAAATCTCTCTCTCTCCCAACCCAATTCCTTTTAAGGCATGTCTCTCTCTTCCAATGTAATTACAAGTCTTTGGGTTACATCTTTCTTCACTGAGATCACACCCCTAGTCCCCTTTATAGGAGTCATTTTGTCCAACTATACCAATCTACTGAACCCCATCTTAAGTCATTTAGAGTTTCTAATCAAATTTGTGACAGCCACATTCGTATATTGATCTTTTCTCTGAGGCTGTGTCTTTAAAACTGAGTCCCCGATGTGGTTTTTATCACAAAGCTGACTCTTAGAAGACTTTTTAAACCCAAAATATTCCTTTTTTTTTTTAGTTGGAGTCTCACTCTTGTCAGCCAGGCTAGAGTGCAGTGTCACGCTCACAACCACTGCAGCCTCGACCTGCTGGGCTTAGGTGATCCTTCCACCTCAGCCTTCCAAGTAGCTGGAACTACAGACGCAGACTATCACGCATGGCTAGAGGTCTCACCAAGTTGCCCAGGCTGGTCTCGAACCCCTGGGCTCAGGCAATCCTCTCACCTTGGCCTCCCAAAGTGCTGGGATTATAGGCTGAGCCACCATGCCTGGCCAAAATATTTCTTACTTTTATCTTCAACTACTGAAGATGAAAAATAATTTTATTTTTCAACCTTAAAAATTCTAGAACATCTGAGCATTCTATATGCCTTTTCCATTTTTTTTTCAGTGTTCCTCTCTCCTTCTTGAGGCACCACATCAAATGAAACTAGGGAAAATCAGTATATCCTAACAATCTGACTCAAAATCTCTGTGCCCACTGCTACGAGGTCGTTAGGTTGTAGTTTTACCAAATATTTCACCCCAAGATAACATGGGTTGGTATTAACAGGTTACTTACAGTAGTTTCCTCAATGTCTTATTTCAAAGCCAATGCCACATATTTCTGATTGTTGTCACAGTTGCATCCCAGCCTTATTACCAATTTTTGCATCAGGTTTTGTTTAATAATGCTGCTTAACAGACATTCCTAAAACTTAGCTGTTTACAGTAACAGCATTTGTTTGTTGCTTATTACATGAAGTTGAAGGAGTTCATTACTAATAGACCTGCCCTACATAAAATGCTAAAGGGAGTCTTCCAGGTTGAAAATATATAAGGACATTAGATGGTGACTTGAAACTATATGAAGAAATAAAAATTCCAGGAAAGATAATTCCAGAGGTAAACTTAAAAGCAAGCAACAGTGCATTTTTGGTTTGCAATTCGTCCATTTGTTTCCTATATAATGTAAAAGACATATGCATAAAACAATAATTATATATCTGTGTTAATGGACACATAGGTATAAAGATATAATTGTGATAATAACAACATAGAGGGTGAAAAAATGGAGTTATATAGAAGCAGAGTTTTATATGCTATTGAAACAAAGTTGCTATCAATTCAGACTAGATTGCTATAAATTTAGGATGCTAATTTTAATCCCCATGGTAACCACTAAGAAAGTAACTAATAAATATACAGAAAGAGAAGTGAGGAGAAAATCAAAATGATACACTAGAAAAAATTCATCAAACATGAAGAAGACAGAATATGCAGAACTGAAGAAGAAAAAATATGAAAAACATATAAAAACAAATAACAAAATGGCAGAAGTCTTTCCTTATTAGTAATCACCTTAAATGTAAGTGGACTAAACTCACCAGTTAAAAGACAGAGACTGGCAGAACAGATTTTTTTAAATGATCCCACTATATGGTGTTTATAAGAGACTCACTTTAGACCCAAAGACAGAAATAGGTTGAATGCGAAAGGATGGAAAAAGATATTCCAGGCAAGCAGTAACCAGAAGAGAGCTGAGGTGTCTACACTAACAGCAGACAAAACGGATTTTAAGTAAAAACTGGTTACAGGAGATGGAGAAAGTTATTACTTGTCGATAAAAGTGTCAATGCATAAAGAAGATATAAAAATTATAAACATGTGCACAGCTAAGAAGTCTCAAAACATTTGACACAAACACTGACAGAATGCAAATCAATGCCACAAGAGATTTCACTCCACATCAAACAGGAGAGTTACATTTTTTTAAAAAAGAAAAATAACTAGCGTTGGCAAAGTTGTGGTGAAACTAAAGCCCTGTAACATTGCTAATGGGAATCTAAAATGGTTCAGCTGATGTAGAAAACAGTTTGTAGGGTTCTCAAAATGTTAAATATAGAATTGTTATAGGATCCAAAGTTATCACTTTGGGGTATATAACTCCCCAAATTGGAAACCTGTAACTCAAATATTGGTCCAACACTGCTCAAAGCAGCATAATTTACAATAATCAAAAAGTGGAAATAACCCAAATGTCTATCAGTAAATGAATGGAAGAACAAATCATGGTATACACATGCAAGGGAATATTATTCAGTCATTAAAAAGAATAGCATACAGCCAGTATGGTGGCCCTTCCCTGTAATTCCAGCTACTCTAGTGGCTGAAGCAGGAGAATCACTTGACCCTAAGAGCCCAGAAGTTTGAAGCAATAAGTGTGCTATGATCACACTATGAATAGCCACTGCACTCCAGCCTTGGCAACATAGTGAGAGACTGTCTCTAAAATAATAACAGTAATAAATAGAATACTGATAACATCTACAACATGAGTGAATCTTGAAAACATTATGCTAAGTGAAAGAAGCCAGATACAAAAGACTATATATGAATGATTGCTATATATGAAAACTTACATGAGATAGCCAGATTAGGCAAATTCACAGAGACAGAAGCAGATGGGAGGTTTCTAGGGGATGAGGATAAGAGTTATGATTAATGGTATAAGATTTTCTTTTGATACCACGCCTTTGGGAGGCTGAGGTGAGTGGATTGCCTGAGCCCGCGGGTTCGAGACCCACCTGGGCAGTAAGACCTCATCTCTACAATAAATCAAAAAATCAGCCGGGTGTGGTAGCGAATGCCTGTAATTCCGGCTACTTGGAAGGCTGAGGCCGAAGAATCACCGGAGCCCAGCAGGTCGAGGCCACTCCTGGCCACTGCACTCCAGTCTGGGCGACAGAGTGAGACTCTGACTCAAAAAAGAAAAAAAAGATTTTCTTTCGGTGTGATGAAAATATTTGGGACCTGGATGGAGCGCAGAGTTGCATAGCAATGTGAATGTACTAAATGCCACTGAATTGTTCACTCTAGAATGGTTAATTTGGGGCTATGTGTGTTTCATTTTAATTTTACAAATTCTTAAAATCAAAAAGGAAAAAAAAAAAGACATTTGATGCAACCCAGCAAGTGCACTCCAAGGCATTTACTCAAAGGAATTAAATATATAAATATATGCACACACACACATACATACACAAAAATACTTGTACATGAATGTTCACAGCGGCTTTATTCATTACAGTAAAAAACTGGAAACAACCCAAAGTCCATCAACTGATGAATGTATATACAGACTGTTGTATATATCCATACAATGGAAAATGACATAGCAATAAAAAGAGACAAATTACTAATACACACAACATGAATGGATCTCAACAACATATCTTTAGTGGAAGATGCCAGATTTAAGAGACTATGTATAATATGATTCCATTGATATAAAATTCTAGAAAAGGCAAAATATTGTGACATTATAGGTTATTAGCGACTAGGGTGATACAAGGGGATTGACTGAAAAGGAGAATAAGAATGTCTTGGGATAAAAACATTATTCTATACCTTGATGCTAGCGGTGGTGACTAATACACACCATATGTATTTGACTGAATACAGTCATCAAAAATCACTGAAACTGAGATACTTAAAATTAGTGAATGTGTTATATGTAAAATATACTTCAATAAAGTTAATTTTTAAAAGAAGGGGGAAAAATTCATTGTGCTAGACTTTCTTTTTAAAAAAAGCCTGATTAAATCTTTATTTGGTGTGTTTTTTATATAGTGAAGTTGTTCCAATGTTGGCCACAGAGATTTCCTAGAATAGAGGGAAATCTTTTACCTCTTTACCAGGTGCTAAAGGGGAATATTAAGACGAATATGCCTTCTGTGCCAATGGAAGATTGAACCAAACAATATATTCAACCATATGTTCTCATCTCAGCCTGACCATCTGCTGGCTGTGCACTTAAATATATCATCTAGTTTACCGATTCCCATTCGAAGAGAACTACAGGATACAGGATAAAAAAAAAGTCATATCCTATAAAAGAGTTAGTTAGCTAATAGCTATGCTGAAACGACCTAAGTACACTATCTTCTACGAATAAACTATGCACCCTGGGGAGAATAAATTCACTCAAGGTATCAATGTAACTCTGAGTTTAGAGAAAATACGCTTTTATAAAACAGAAATGGAACAGAAGTTGTGTCTCAAAAACTTGACCTAAAACCATCAAGGTGGCAAATCTCTTTGTTTGATCTCTTCAGATTGCCCTTGAAGAGAAATTAGATACAAATTAGAGTCATAGCTATGTTTCCATCACCCCTCTGACATCTGTACTTCTGTCCGTATGAGAATTTGTGTTGTTGAGGTAACTAGTCCCTGTATCTGTGTTTCTAACAAGTGCGTAAAATTCCATTCTTACACTTTCCTGGAAGGAGCCATGATTTTTCTTGAGCAGCTGGAGAAAAATCTTGGTCTTATTTTCTTAATTTTTTAAAGGCAGGATTACACGGTTTATTAAAAAGAGAAGAAAAGAAACAAGTGGTAAATAACTGCTATTGGTTTGCCAACCTACTAAAGTTGTGTGAGCTCCATTGTTAAGTCTTCAAAGTTCTTACCTGTGAGAACCTGCTAGTTCTCCCTCAGAATGACATCGGCCAAGAGACATTACATAATTCAATCTTTTCATTCATTTCAAAAACATTATCATAGGAGTAAAAGTTCTGATGTTTGCAAAGTCAAATGCAAGACTGCTTTCTGAGAGATTTCCCTGATTTCAACCTATCATATTTCATGTCAGCAGTTCCTACGGACCCCCTGCTTCTACCCTGCCATTGGCAAATGGCGCCCTTCAGACATCATCCGTTTCCCAATCCAGCACTTAGCACGTTGCAGCCACTGTCAGAAAAGCAGCCTGTCAAAGCCTAAATCAGAAAGGATGGACCCTGCTGTTTCCTTCACATCAGAGAGAGAATCCCCTGGGGTGACTTTAAGACACAATGTTCACCTGTCATTTCTAACTCATCTGCAGAATCCACTTGGGGTGCTTTTCACATTGTCAGGTAGTCACATTTCTTTCCTTGTGCCTTTCATTTATGGAAAAAAGAAACGCCCTGCAGAAGGCCAACCCAGGACTCCTTTTAAAAGGAAATCCATTGAGGTACAGCCAGCAAATGAATAATCTGTTTGTACTGCACTGCTTTCAAGCAGGCCTAAAATAAATTAGTTTATAAGGCCAAACTGGAATTATAGTATAACAAACTCAAAAGCTCTCTTTAAGCCCAGTGTTCAACCCAAGAAGGAAAAATCCAGAAAGGCTGCATGTTAAGCTAGTTCACGGAACCTGAAATGATTAAGAAAGAGCATTTTCAGCAGCGCCTTCCATATCCTCTCACTACCTGGTAGGTGCTTTAGCCTATGATCATCCAGAGAACCTCAGACCTGAGAATGCTTGCTACGCACAAGGTTTAAGGAGGGTATATCTCAGTCTGAGGCTGAAGATTTAAATTATTTTCCAGAAGTGCACTCAAATCTGCCTACTGCAACTGAACATAATTCTTTCAGCTCATGATTGCCTAACCTGCTAAGTGCTCACTCTAGCCCTCGGAGTTCCTTCCAGATGAGCTAAGTGCTTTCTGCATGCAAATTTCATGATTAGAGATAGGCATTTAATGGAACAATTCTGGAGCTCTATGATGCATAAAAACACTAGAGGCGAGGGAACTACCTTCTTACAATCTGAAACTGTGGTAAGATTGCCAACCTTTTTAGCAGGGAAAAGGTCGATAGGGAGTCTGCAAAAGATGCTAAAAGAATCACACCTACTAGTGGTCACCTGCTTGATTGGATTAAGCGCTCTCTGTTCCAAAGCCTCCCTCTTAGACTAGGCCTGTTCAACTTAGGCCTCCTAATTAGCTGTCCTGCTTCCTGGAGTTCTCCATCCAACCACTTTGCATGCTACTGCAAGATGAACTTTTATAAGTTACCAGTTTAAGATGCTGTCATACCTAAGAGTTTGCCTATCAGAGTCTACTATGTGCCAGGCACTCAAAGCATCAGTCAGCAAGACTCTGTTGTCAAGGGAGTTCTAGTTTTGCGGGAAGATGTAGATAAAAAACAGAATAAATCAGGAAAAAACATGAAGAATGGTCAGAGAACAGGACACTGGGGGAATACTCGTTTAGATAAGGTAGTTAGAGAAGGCCTCCCTAATAAGGAGGCATTTGGGCAGTATTGAATGAAGCAAGGGCACAAAGCCATGCAGATATCTTGGAGAAGGGTATTCTAGGCAAAGAAACCAGAAATGGAAAATTCCTGAGTGAGGAGGAGTTCTAGAAACATCTAGGAAGCCATGTGACTGGAATGCAGTAAGCACCAGGTAGTGTGGCAGGAGGTGAGTCTGAAGAGGGAGCTGGATAACCATCCAGTGCATCCTTGCAGTCAACTGTTTTCAGGCCTCTCTGTTTTACTCTATACAAGGTAGGAACTAGGCTTTCACATTTATGAAGTTCAAAGTCTATATTTTTATGTCATCACAAGCCCTTTGCTTTTATCTCCTATTCATTCTTCCATCTTTCATTCTGTCATAGAATATATTGACTATCTATCTTATGCCTGATGCTGACCCAGGTACTGGGCATACAAATGTGGAGAACTCAAGTCAACAAAGAGTATATGGTATGGAAATGCTATTATCCTATGCATATACAGAGTGCCAAGGAAGCACTCAGGAGTCTCATACACCTTTAGGGAGGGGAGCTTGGACAGGGAGGAGACCAGAAAAGTCTTCACAAGGGTAACTGAGCGGTGCTGTCCTTTGGCAGGCATTGCCTGTCATTTGCTGTCATGAATACCTTTTCCTTCTCCTCTCTGTTTATTCAAATCCCACCCATACATCAATAACCCACTTAGTGCCATTCAGCCTCCCCTGAGTTAGCCAAACCTTACTCATCAGACTTTGAATTCCCAGGGCCTCACTCCTTGGTATCTCCCAGTGTCTCATTTCTAACTGCTTGGTTATGTGAGGTTTTGCTTTCCTGACATATTCTAAATATCTTAAAGAGTGACCGGGGGTCATGATTTAAATTTTTCCTCCAGACCCTTAAGTTTTTCAATATAATGCTTATGGACAACTGAAAGGAGTCATGGAATGTGTAAATGGCAGCAGCCCAAGAGAAGCAGGCAGCTTCGTGATGAGGCCTTTGGTCTCCACAGAAAGCACAGAAGATGTCTTAGTGAAAAAGAAAACTGGCAAAAGGGAAGTGAATCATCTCCTAAGAAAGTCTTTCAGTCATCCTCCAAAGACTTAATGAGCATGTATAATGAGCCAGAGTAACCTAATACCAAATAGATAATATTCTCATTCCAAGAGCAGTCAGAATTCCTGGCATTTGAAGATATTCATAAGCCACTTTCTCTTTGCTCTTTCTATTTTACATGAGTCCTCAAGAACAAAACCAGTGATTGCCACAGAAATTCTGTTGCAGAGTTTGGTGTAAATGAGGCAGAAAGGGCTTTGCTCTGAGCAGTTGCTCACGGAGAGAGCAAGCATCTTATTAACTTTGCAATTTCCAACATTGTCCAGAGAATGCCACGGGAGCAGGTAAAGTGGCTAAAAGCACAGCCACGGCTCAAGAAGTAGAGCTAGAGTAAGCCAGGGTTGAGCTCAGGACCACACATTCTCTCATCACCTAGTGTTCGATCTTCACCAGTTCCCTAATACGAAGGAGGATACTTAGTTCGCATGAACCACATGGTATAAAATCTGGAATTTAAGGCAAATATTTACACCTACGTTTCTTGTTAGTAAAGGGAACTGTGATCATTTCATAAATGGGGGCTTCATTCTCCATGTGGCCTTTTCTGCTCTTCTAAATTTACAGATTTTAAAAATGCACTGTTAAGGTGAAACACCAGCATTGGGTGGACATAACTACCATTTTGTTAACTGTTTTAATGTCTTGATTGCTATAAGTTATAAAGAATTCATGAAATTAGAACAGAGATCTGTTTTGATCTACTGTACAATCACCTTATACCAGATCCTTTCATGCTCCGTAAATAATTGGTGATTAGAATGTCAGGTCTGTTGCTTGATGACATTGACAAGTCATTGAGCTGGAATATTCAGTGATGTACCCACTTAACAAAGCTTCAGATACCACTTCAAGACTCCTTCCACACTGGAGCAGAGAGCAGGACTGGCAGGTAAGTCTCCAGCAAGCTTAATATTTCTGCTATTTACCGTGGAGTTCAGTCAAACCATCTGCTGTCCCTGTGTAGAAAGCACTGTGATCACCAAAGTGATTCACATGCTCCTTCTGCTGTAGCAAGGGCCACCTTAAAGCTAGCTTTCAAGGAGCTCTGTAAATAAATGTATTCTGCATGCCCTCCATTGAGCATGTGCCTATGAAGTTTAAGTAAACAACAGGCATTTGAAAGTGTAGACCATATTGGCAAATATATTCCTCCCCCTTTTGAGCTAGTCTTCCCGTGTCAAGGCAAAATTGCAGTGTTGCCTGACTGTCCATTGTCAGTCTCTTTGAGTTCATAATGCCTTTACAAAAGCAGTGATTAGGTGACATACTTACTCTACTTTAGCACCTGAACAATAATAGCAATGCATGAAGAGGCCTTAAGGGATTGTACTAAGAAGCAAAAACAAGCTGTTGTCCTTCTGTACTTCTTGTTCTCTGCAGTTGATTGTGAGTAAAAAGTGCTTTGCAGCTTGTAGTACACATCCGGGCACAGGAGACAGATGCAGTCTTTTAAAGTAGTCCTCACCGTGCATGAATATCACTCCTGTTCATCAATGGTGACCCTCTCTCTCCAAGCTGGGAAAATGGGTGCAGTATATGATATGTGGGACTCTCTCTTTTGGATCACTCTGACAAAAAAAACGGCTAATCTGTAATCTGAAGCAAGCCACAAGTCCCTGGAAGTCTTTGCCTGATGTGCCCTTTGAGAGCGTGAAACAAGAAGCAAGAACAACAACATTCATTCTGGTGATCAGCATTGTGATCTGCTCTGCAGATTCAGGCTGAACTGGCTGCTTGCTGTACTACAAAAACATTTGACCAGAGTAGCAAAGCCTGGGCACACACATGTGAAAAAACAGGTATTGTTCTAACCTTTTGAACGTCTTCTGAGGACTCTAATCTAGGCTCATTTTCTTCTTAGTAAGCTCATAGTACTAGACCGACTCCCTGTGGAGTTTACAAAAAGAAAAGCCAATTTCAGTTATTTGTTATTTTTTCCCGTCCATTGACTTATTGCTTAAACTTTATTTTTTTAATAGAAATATTAGGAGTGGTATCATATTACAATAAAACAAGTAATTTATTACTTTTTTTCTTAAAACCATATAACTATACACACATGTATATGCAGACACATTGTGTGTGTATGAAAGTGTATGTGTACATATGTTCACATACATGTGTGCATACATATGTGTGTATACATATACATAGGTTTGCACACACACTTTTTTTCACAGCACATTTTTCACACAGAAGGATTCACAACCATATACATCTAATCTCCCTTTAACCTGGCTCATTGTAAAAAAACATAAACCTGGCAGATGAGAGTGACTAATTTTCACCTGTGGTGAGACAAATGTGTTTATACTTTAATACAGCCATTTTTATTTTTTAAAACCAAATAAACTAAAATGAATGATCCTGCTCTCTGATCAAGAATATTGGCTGCATAAACCAAAAATACAGAAAGACACAGAAAAAAATACAGATGCAATATCCTCAAAATATAAAAAGTGACAAGTTTTTAAAATGATTGTCTCATGTATTCAAAGAGTATGGGAATTCTATTTTGTTTCTTTACAGAATACTGAATCATATGCCTTTTCTTTGTTAAAAAAAAATGATTGATTCCTACCCACCAAGTCTCTGACCCATTTTAGTAGATCCCTCTACTGCAAAATGGCCCCTTGGTGATTCTGAGGATGAAAACTAATACTGAGATAAAAGATTCAAATTTCACCATAAGTTAGAACATGTATACAGCAGAGCTTGCCTTGGATTGAATGCTGTCGACATGGGGATCAGCAATGCTTTCTGTTCTTTGTTTTCATGTTGTGAAAAGGGCCCTTCAAATTCAGATGTTTCTAAAACAAATACATACCAAGATCCAGGTCATGAGGTTCAGTGTATTTCAATGATTCCCTAATACTATTTGCCACACTTTTATTAAATTGTTATTTTTGGCAAAGTAATATATATGTATGATTTATATAATCAAATAATACTATCAGGTATTTTAAAACCACTTTCCTGACCTACCCATTCTCATACTTGTATTTCAATGGCAAATATTTTCAGCATTTTCTTCTGAAATTTACCCCCATATTTCTAAACATTCTTACTGTCTGTTTCTTGATATTTTTTTCTATTTTTAGACATCATCTTTCAATTTCTAACCATGGAAGATAAGGATCTCAGCTTCCTTACATATCAACCCCACAAGACACATCACATACTACTTTTTCATTATAAAGAGTAGCCACAACTTTTAGTTAAACTAATATCTATAGATAGTACCTTTTTTGTTCAATTTCTTGTTTTCTCTGGAGTTAATTATTGTCCTGATTTTTTTCTTTGTTTTCCATAGATCTATTACTTATATATCCAAGAGTACAAAATTTCTTTTAATAGCCAATGCAGGGGTGGGGAGATTTTTCTATAGAGTCAGAGAGTAAATAGTTTAGGCTTTGTGGGCCACGTGGTATCTGTGGCAACTACTCAACTCTGCCATTGTAGCAATGTAAATGACTTGACACGACTATAGTCCAATAAGTTTTTATTTACAAAAAGAAAAATAGGGGGCTAGATTTGGCCTGGGCTACAGTTTTTTGACTTCTAGAAGTCATAAATCAAGTGATCTATTCAGGCCCTTTTGTTTTCTTTAAAATACTACTCCCATACATTTTGATCCTTGCTTCAGTCTTAATGCTATCTACAACTGTTGCATGACCATTGCCCTGGCATTTTCCCATACCTCTCTCCCAGGTTGTTTCTTTGCTCCCATGTCTTTCTTGCTTTACACCATCCTTTCAATAGCATGACTGAAAAAGTGAATGCCAAGAAAAAGTGAATTGAAGACAATTTTTGGAGACCATATAAGTACTTCAAATGACTTTGTTTTGTACAGACATATCTTTGATATTTTTACTGGGTATACAATTTTAGGTTGGAAATAATTTTCTCCTCTGAACATTGAATTATATCTTCATTTGTTAAAGTTTCTAATTGAGAAGTAAGACTTTATTCTGACTCTTGATCTTTTCTGTGTGACTAGTTTATTTCTACTGCTGGTCTTTAGAATTTTTCTTTTTTTCCCCTCCTATGTTTGGAAATGTGGTCATGGTGCACCTTATGGTTGTTCTTATTTCCATCAATTTACTGGAGACTAAGATTCTTACAACATACACACGTATATCTATCTTTTGTGTAAACTTCTTTGGAATGATTTTTTAAAATAATTATCTCCAATATGATTTCTCTTTTTGGAATTCCTATTAGTCAGAGCCTCCATACTTCATCTGATCTTTTACACTCCCTCTTCCCATCTCTGAGCATCTTGGTTCTATTTTTGAGACAGTTTTTCTACCTTATATTCTAACTTGCAATCAGCATGGAAGCCGACAAGAAATGATGAGGTAATAGATGAAACACATACAAAAAAAATCACAAATAGAGGATGCAAATGTTTTTTGATGGCAAAGTATCTGGATACTTACAGAGTCGGTTTGCACAAAGCAGGCAATAACACAGTATCAATGTGGAAAAAAAATGCTTCTCAGGATCCTTCCCAGGACCTCCTTATAGGGAAGTACAGCCTTGGAGGACCACTGTTACACAATTAAGGATTCCAACAAAAAGTGTTTATAGATTAAATATCTATAGAATCATTTTTTAATTAAAATTTTCTTCTTTGTCTTGTTTCTTCTGAGACCCTTTGTTCTATTCATTTGTTTTTGGTCTCTTCTTCCATTGTAGACCTTTTCCTCAAATGTTTGGTGTTCCTTAGTTATTGTTCATATTGATGAAAGATGTGCTAAAAAGCTGACTGGAATAAGACAGGCATTAGTTTGGTTATTACTTATACAATGCATTTCCTAGCTGTGCTAGCATAAACAAAATGAAAGCTTCAGTGAGCTACACTTTTCTCACCTACAGATAGGGGCTACTCAGTCCCCCTTGCATGGTAGTTTTGAATATCTAATAAGATCACATACGATAGGGGTCTGTCAAAAGCCGAGTTCTTACAATCTGCAATGGGTCATTAAAATGGACAATTTCTTCTCCTCTTACTTATAGGCGTATGAAAATAAGTTATTTATTGGGAGTCAATACAATGTATCAAACAGACATTAGGCTTAAGAATCAGATAGACTGGAAGATGCTTTCAATCAGCTTTATTATTTCATTCATGTATTCATTAAGAGATAATTATTGAACATTATCTCTGCCTCTTACTAGTGAACATAATTGCTGATGTTCCTCAGCTTTAGTTTACTCATCTATAATGTTGAAATAATACCTACACAGTGAAGTGGTTGTGAAAACGGAATAACACACAAAACTTGCTGCACATTATCAATGATGAGTATATTATTATGCTAGACGAGTAGTTTGAGAGATGGATTAGTGGCCACTTAGCATGGGTTTTTTAAAGCTTGGTTTTCCTGCAGTATGAACAAGAGTAATGATATTAAAATAGTCATAAATATGCTTTGCTCTAAATATGCCTGTACTGAAGACAAAAGCTTCCATCTATTAAATCTATTTGCCCAACACCATTTAGCTACTAAACCCATGACTCTGTGACCCTTTCATGTTCACATCTTCCATGACTGTAGGAGATTTAAATGTATTAATCCTTGGGTCATAGTAACCCAAGTAAGAAGCTATAGGTGAGGTACTTGCAAAAGCGGTATGCCAGGAAAGAGAAGCCTAGCTTGAATTCTGCAAATGAAAGCTAGCTTATTTAGCAAAGATATTTCTCAGTTTTTCCCTGTTTCCACATGATGTCATTTCCCATTGAGAAAAATTGACTTCTGAGGTCTCTGTCCTATTTTAAGTCTGTCTTATCTCAGGAGGCATCTCTTTAGTGACTCTAAGATTGAGGCTGAGGGCTGGGCATTGAAGTTCTGCCATATGGTGCAACATATGTACAGTTGGTATACATGCCTTGAATGGATAGCAACATAAGATACACTTTATATACAGTGTATCATCACACATAAACCTTTCAAAAGAAGTCCAGAATATGTGTGTGCATGCATATAATTATAGAAATACATATGCATAAATGTGCATATATATGCATATATAGATACTCAAATATGTTAGTATACAACCAAGAATTGTTTTCACAGTGGCTTAAAATATTGGGAGATGCCTGCTTTGCCAACTCTCAAATCTAACTTTGAATCAATTCATTTATTTTGTATTTATTAAATACCTGTGATGTGCCACATTGAACACGGTATTGAATAGTATCACAGACACTGCAAAAGAAAGGGTGTTGTGTAACAAAGAGAATGTGTCACCTTCTGTAGAAGATTTTTAGGAAAAAATGGCTGAACAATATTTTCCCAATTCTCAGTAAGAGTCTGCTATGGCAAATGTTAGTCCTATGGTTAGAGATTGTTAATGGAAAACAAGCATCTCTTTTTATTTACAAATTTTTATCTAACTGCAGAAAGGAATTTTAAAAACGACTACAGTCAATATGCCGCATAATAACGTTTCAGTTAACAATGCACTGTATATACAATAGTGATACCATAAGATGATGATGTGGTATTTTTACCACACTTTTTTTTTTGTTTAGATACACAAATACTTGTCACTGTGTTTCAGTTGCCTAGAGTGTTCGACACAATAACATCCTGCACAGGCTTGTAGCCTAGGAGTCGTAGGCTATACCGTATAGCCTAGGTGTATAGTAGGTTATAACACTAGGTTTTTGTAAGTATACTCAATGATAATCACATAAGGACAAAGTCGCCTAACAACACATTTCTCATAATGTGTTCCTCTCATTAAGCAACACATGACTACATCTTAGTTATAACTTCAAATCAGTGCCTTTGGCAAGTACTCTTTGTGTTAAAGAATTAAATGGTCTCTCTCTCTCTTTCTCTCTCTCTCTCTCTCTCACACTCACACACACACACACACACACACACACACACACACACAAATAAATACTGAGAGATGATAAAACTGAAAAGGGAACATTGCTCTCAGAATGGACAGGGTTGGCAGAATGGTCCTCAACACACTCAGAATCCATTTGGTTTATCAATGGAGGTAACAGGGACTTGCACCCAACCACTTACCTGTTTGTTTTCCTCTCACTTACTCCTCCTTTTCCATCTACCTCACATTTATTTCTCTTATTGCTGCCTTCTTCCACATTTTTCTTTTCTTCTGGTCTTTTTGTTGTTAGGTAATGCCTCTGTTTTATTATATTAACTACTCATTTTCTGTGTAGTACCTAAAAAACTCTTCAGATGAAAGCACTTTACAATCCAATCCATAAATGCATAAAATCTTGGAAAATGATGGAAAGAGAAAGATGATAATGTGAAGGCAACACATTTAGAATTTGAAAAAGAGCCACCTAATTAAATACTCAGAGATCCATGTCACCCTGATCATCATATCTACTGAAAAACTTCCATTATCCATAGGTCATTGGGATAGGACACCTGCAATGCAAGACTCTCAAAGTTGGATTCTGATGTTTCCTTTGGTGAGATGCACTCTTCCTCTTAAACATATGGAAACATATGTGTATATTATATGTGTATATTACATATATTATATATATGTGTAATAGAATAGAAAATGAGAGTACATTTTTAATTAAAAAAACAATAGCCAACTAACGACAAAAAGTAGTACAAATTACATATTTTAAATAACAATTTTAATATTGCTATATATTTTATATAGAAATATTGATAAATTAAAAAAACTTTTAAGTCTATTAGATTTCCACAAAGTGATTTCAAATCCAGTAACTTTTCAAGTGATTTTAAAAACTCTCTTTGCTTCCCATTGACCAAACAAGATATTTATGATTGAATTGTTATTACTTGTCATTCACGGCAAAACAATGCAGTGGGTGCTTTGTTTCTCCCAGTGTGTTGGCAGGTACTCAATACACATTTATTCGATCTTTCCCTATCATTAAGCCATTCAAGTGGGATCTCAAGTCTTCTCGACACACCCAGTCTTCAGTTCTTCAGTCAAAACTTGTATTGCTAAGAATTAGTATCTGAGGCCATAAGCACAATTTAGGACCACTTCTATATTGTTCCTTGAGTCCCAGAACACAGTAGAATTTCCAAGAAAACCGAGTTATCTGCCAAGATGTCTTCCAAATCACTGTAATTGGTGACTTTGATTTTTATTGGGTATCAGCATTGGTCAAAAAAGCTATGTGGTTAAGATTTTTCTCAAGCAGTATTTAACATCTCCCCAGGGTAGACAACAAGAGTTAATAGCAGCAATGGCAGAATAACAGCTTCACTTATGGAGAAAAACTATGTACCTGGTAATGTGTTCTGTGGATTTAGAAGATGGTTCACTGTGTACTGACAGAACACCCCAATATAAAACAAGTTACACGAAATAGATTTATTACTTACAACAGGCAGCAAGAGACAACAGAGGCCTAAGATTCATGACAAACGGGTCCCCCAAAGCTCAGGAAAGTTGCCTGGGGTGGATGAGTGATATCTGTCTGTGCACGTCCCACTTGTACCACAGCTAAGGACTCCAAAAGGTAGCTCACCCAGGGTTTTATACCCCATGGCCATGCAACTTGCTGAGGTAAAGCAGTGAAGGACATCTTGTCCCTAGAAGAAACTGGAACAAGAGCCAACTGTTCTCATCAGTTTTTCTACAACTCAGAATGTTGCATTCCTAGCACATTCTACAGTTATCCTTGAGAACTACAACCAAGACAGTGAGGAGTAATGGGACATCACAAGGCCACCCAGAGAACTGCCCTGCATGAACACAATCTGATTTTACTTTAATGGTGACCTGTAAAAGAGATGGTATTATCACTGTTTTGCTAATGAGGAAATAACCCCATGAAACTAAAAAAACTTGTTCAAGTAATACAGTTAGTAAATGAAAAAATTGGTATCAAGAACCTAGGCTTATGTTTCCAATTCTGTTTTGTCAGACAAAAGGATATATAGTTGACAGTTCATGCTGGTTTCTTCATTTCTGTAAACATATTATCTACCAGGAAATAAAAAAAAAACAGTTTACAGTCTTGGTTTCTCTTTTTATTCTTTCCCTCCTCCTTGTGATAGGCAATTTTTTGCCAAATTTTTGCCAATCCTACCTTTATATATTTGGTACTGCTGTCTCACCTTTTCTATTTTTACTGCTACTGTCCTATTGAGATCTTCCTTTCTCTTAGCAGGACCCTTTCAATACTGTCTGAACCCTTGCTTCCTCTGTCAGCAATTTCTCCTTCATTCTATCTCAGAGTTTCTCAGCCTACGGACTACTGACATTTGAGCACAGACAATTCTTTGTTGCAGGAGCCATAGTCAGACATAGAGCAGCAACCTGGACTCTACCCACTAGTTCTGCTCCCTCCTTCTATCCAGTTGTGATAGTAAAGTGCCTTCAGACGTTACCAAATGTCCCTGGGATAGGAAGGGGCTGCAAAATCACCTTCAGCTAAGAGCCACTGATACTGACTTGTCAACACTGATAGTTACACTTTCACAGGTACAGCTTTGACAGCGTAACTCCCTGGCTCATCATGTCTCGGGACAGATGTTCCACCTTTGTTTTATATATCCTCTCTTCTGTGTGCTTTCCTTGCTCCAGCAAAATTATTCCAGTTGCTATTGTGTAAATACATCCTATCATTACACTCTTGCCCACCCTGTTTCTTCTAGCTGAATGCACACTCTTATAAGTTTCTCCTAGTGAAATTCCATCTACCCTCCAAGGTCTACCTTAAAAGCCACCTCCTCTAGAGCCTTCTGTGATAAAGTGGCTGGAAGTGATGCCTATCTTTTGTAGGCTGTCTCCACTTGGGGCTTGACTCTAAGAGCACTGAATGGAATTGTAGCTACCTGTATCCATCTTCTTTGTTTCTACACTGTAGCCCCTTGAGAACAGCAGCCCCAGCTGACCATGCCTGGTGCCTACTAAGAACATAATAAATATTTGTGAATGAAATGCTACCCCAAACCCCTGAATGTTTATTCTGAGAATATACATTCAATATCAGGAAAACTCCTTTAGTCCTGTATACTCAGCAGAAAGACATACAGTAAGAAATTCCAGTGAAGACCGTGTCTGGTTGTAGGAGAGCCCAGTAAACTGGGACGTGTGCCGCCAAACTTGCCAAGCTCCATGATAGACAAGAACAGTTACCATGTTGGGGATGGAGGTTACCAAGTGGCTAAGTCACGATGGGGATGCCAGTATTACGGGTGGCAGAAAGCAGGTGGGGGCCGTGAGTAAAAAACTTCTAGAGAGCTGCCTATCACACAAGGAGATTAGACGTGGTCTCTGTCTGTGGAGGCTGGTTGTTGGCCAAAATCTTCTTTTTGTACAGGCCCTGGAGACTAATGAAGATTTTTCTGGTTCGGCACAAATCCCATTGGATAAATCATTAAAAATACACTCTTCTAAAATGACGGAACACACAATTAGTCATTTGTTATCTCTTTCAGGCCTACGGTGTAGGAGAGAGAGGAACTCTAATTATTTCTTTGAGGTCCTAAACACTTAGGCAGGTGTTAATATAAGGGTTGCTATATATAGCTGGTATACCAGGTATATGCTGTGAATCAGATGGGCTGAGGCTGTCAAATAGCATGGAAATGACAACTGCGCAACATGTGAATCCACTGCCCTTTCAGAGTTTAAATAGAAAAGTGACATTTCACAATGTGCTGCACAAGTCCACCAGATTGGCTGTAAACCAATCAAAAACACAGCCAATATTTCATCCCAGAAGGTCTTTATAAGCAGTAACACTCATTTAATATACTTCCCATCAAACATCTACCCTAAATGTGATTGTTTGTCCAACATGCACTGGACTAGCCTGATGTAGAACTGTGGGGGTTGGTGGTTCCTAGTCTCCTCTCGGAACTGATTTTGCAGCTGCCCTGATCTTTCTTCTCATTGCTTATGCGTTGCGGTGGATATAAGTTTGAAATCTGCCTCACAGGTGGCAAAGTGGAAGGGGGAAAGTAGGTCTAACTCAGGATTCTTGCAATTCAAATTGTATTTTGAATGAATATGATGCACACCCATAATTGCAGAATGAAACGTTGTTTCTGTGAGCAGAGCTTCCAGAAGGGAGCATTGCTTATCTTCATTCTTGTCATACGCTTCTCCTGCTGGGCTCCCTTTCCTTGCCACCTCCCATGTTCGTTTGTGACAGTTGCATATTCTTGAAAGCACATTTTCTTATCCATATTGTATGTTACTTGAGCTCTTTTATTTGGGATTTTTCACACATCCTTCACATCTTCTTTGCAGCTCCAGTCAATAAGCGCTAAGACCTAAATGCGCCTTTGCACTTCATGGCTATTCCCTTATCACATGCATTTTCTGTTGCCTCAAGGAAGACCTGTACAATTTTTGTTATTGAAATTTAAATTTTTTTCCCTCCCAAGCAGATGGAGGATGTGTAAATGTGTCTAAAGACTTAGAATAGCATTAAATCTTTTTTTTTTCCTTCCTACAAAGCCCTGGGAGTCAGAGTATTTCTCAGGCACCCATTAAAACCAATAGGGGAAAAAAACCAGCACTAATTCCCAAACTTAAAGAAAACTGCAAGAGCATACAGACCTGTGTGTGGCTGGGGTCATCAATCTTTCCCTCTTTGGCAAGACAGTATTTTTGCCAAATCATCCATGAATGGAAATACATTATTCCCTTATATATTGATTGAAATATGTGACGCTTTTATTGTTGCTATTTGTCAGTGCCCCTTGCCAAGAGATGTGTGGGAAACAATGCTGCAAAGGGAACCTCAACTTACCCATCTGATCCACTCACAATCTCCTTCATAAATTGACTTGATGGTTATTAAAATGCATTTCCCAGGTAAATAAGGCTATCTTGGGTAGCGAGATTCCCTGGCTAATGCATAAAGGCCCAACTAATCCTTAATAGGACACGTCTCCGCATTTATTTTATACTTCTAACACACCAAAATACTCTATGTCCACACAATACACCCGTACACACACAATTCAAACACACTCCTTGCTATTTTATCCTTTCATGGTTTTGGCCACCCTACTGTCGTTGATGTGAACATCCTTTCTCTCTTCTTGCGAGGAACACACTTGTACATCCTTTCTGATTGAACTAGCACATTGTCTCTTATAGGAAGTTTTCTCTGATTCTTCTAGCCCACCAACCTTCCAGCTGAGTTCCCATTGTAACCTAGGAAGACTTAGTGTCATATCATAGTGCTTACAACGTTGGACTAAACCTTCTCTTATGAACCTTCTCTTTCTTCTAAAGAGATGCGCCTTGAAGGCTTGGTCATCATCATGTTAAAGAAATATCAGTTCAATATATTTTCTTAAGTGGCAACTTAATTTGCAGCCACACAAGTCCTGTTCCCAGGAGTCCCTATCCAGCTCTCTGTCTCTCTCTTTTCCTGAAGTCCAACACAAGAAGTGAGCTTCTCTTAGAAATCTTTACTGTCTCCTGCATTTTCTAAGATTCTTATAGTTTGAGGTTTTATGTTTAGGTCTTTGATCCATTTAGAGCTAATTTTTGTGTATGGTGATAGGTAGGGGTTCTGTTTCAATCTTCTGCATGTGATCAGCCAGTTTTCCCAGCACCATTTACTGAATAGGTTCTCCTCTCCCCAGTGGTTGGTGATGGAGACTTTGTCAAAGATGAGTTGGTTGAGAAATTGAGGCTTTGCTTCCAGAATCTCTATCCCGTTCCATTGGTCTATGTGCCTGTTCTTGTACTAATACCAGGCTGTTTTGATTACTGTAGCCGTATAGCAAAGTTTGAAGTCTGGAAGTGTGATACCTCCTGCTTTGTTTCTTTTGCTAATGTTGTTTTGGATTTGGAGTCGATCATACTATGATCTATCACAGAAACAAAGAACAGAGTACCATATGTTCTCACTGATAAGCGGACCTTTAACAATTATAATACTATAAGAAAGGGATTGGCAGTAGTGGGCAACTGTCAGGGGAGGGGGGTGGGATTGGCAGTTGAGGGAAACTGCTAAGGGAGGGAGGGGTGTACCTCATCAACAAGGGTACCTGCATAATCAACGTTTGTATACCTAACCCTGAATTGTACTCCACATCTTTAAAAAAAATTCTTCACTATCATAATGAGCAAAGAAATCTTTGAGCTGTTCAGCAAGCCTTGGGAAATCCACTATCATGTGAGATGGGAGGAAAGAGAGGATCTTAAAACAAATCTATTGGAAGTCAAAGTACATGCTCTGACAAGAGCAGCAGTGACCTTAGGTTTCCTAAAGTGGACACAAGAGTCTCTGCTGAGACAACTCAGGGGACATTGGCATCATGTACTGCTGACCACCACAGGCAAGTCAGGTTCTGTAGTCGGATGACTCTGTAAGGAATGGCAGAAATTCTAGACTTTTCTTTAACTCGGGTAGATTTATCAATATTTATTTACTTAATAATTTTTGAATCCAACCTATGAAATAAAAATTTCCCATTTACCGTCTGTTCCATGAAGCTTTCCCTTATCCTAGAAATCTCTTCTCCAGAAATCTCAAAGCTCTTAGTGATTTTGTTGCTAGTTAATCTATTTTCTCCGGGTCTTCATGATACTTTGGCTACCACGTCCTTTCAGTGCTTACCTGCTATTCCCTTACAAACACTCAAATAGAGCAGACAGTCTAGAATCTCAACACTAAATAGAATCTTGGAGCACGTCTAGCTTATCCCTCTCATTATACACTTAAGGAAACTGACATGCAAAGAAATACCGTTTCTCGCTCAGGTATCCACAATTAGTTGGAAGCAGAACAGAAATAAGAATCTTTATATTCTAATTTCAAGCTTGCCATTCTCACTGGTATATCACACAGCCTCTTACTTAAATTCTGTCTTGTTCCTCAACAACAAGGGTACCTGCATAATGAAAATTTGTATACCTGACACTGAATTGTCCCTCACATCTTTATAATTAAAAAAAAACAAATTCAAACTTTGCAATAGTATAAAAATTATATATAGATAATCCTTAAAAAGAAAATACTATGTATAAAAAATATTTCAAAACTTTTCTCTCTATAACCTGAGAACAAAAATAGTCTTACTTGTCATTTAAAAAAAAAAAAAATTCTGTCTTGTCATTCTTTTGATAAAACATGCCTTATCTTTCCCTTGAAGACTAGTAGCTGTCTGATTTACCTTGTGTATGTGTTTTTTTAATATTTACTTATTTTTCTTAGAGACAGTGTCTTGCTCTGTCACCCAAGCTGGAGTGCAGTGGTACAATCATAGCTCACTATAACCTGGAACTCCTGGAGTCAAGTGATCCTCCTGCCTCAACCTCCTAAGTAGCTAGGACTACAGACACATGCCATCATGCCCAGCTATTTTTTTTTTTTTTTTTTTTTAGATGAGAGTCTTGTTATTTTTCCCAGGCTGGTCTTGAAATCCTCTCAAGTGAGACTTCCACCTCAGCCTGCAAAACCACTGGGATTATAAGTATGAGACACTATGCCTGGCCTAATATACCTTTGTGATTTCAGGTCCAGCCAGAAAAGAGATGGCACATTAAAACTGGGTAACTTATACAGAATTTTATACAGAGACTATTTGCAAAACATGGGCAGGTTTTATGTTATCTTTAACCAACAGCAGATAGAACAGTACTCTAAGATCAGAAATTAAGATGGCTCCCCATTGGCTTTGGAGAGTCACTACTGGGTCCAGTGGGGTGGGGCACCAGCATTTATTAGAACCTAAGGAGTGTGGCTCTGTGAGCAAAGCAGTCCATGCAGGATGACCTGGCAAGAAGGGAGCCAGGAGAGTAATTGTAGCTCCATTCACTTTCCACGCCTGATCTCATGCCAGCATCTCCCACTGGCAAAACTTAATGGAAGCCAGATGGCAAGAGTTTCGGGACAGATGTAATCTGTGTGGACCCACCACCCTGAGCTGAGAGCAAGTGGGAGAAGAGTGGATAATGAATTCAGAGAAAAGCTGAAGATACCCAGAGAAATACTTAGCACCATGCCTTGCACAGAGTACAAGCTTAAGATATCCTTTTAAAAAATTAATCCATATATTTAATGATAAAAGTTAGGTATTAATTTTATATTCTGGTGTGATGTCTTGATTATCCACAGAGCTTTAAAATCCACTGAGGATTTCCTCACACTGCGCAAGGCAATGCTCTGCCCAGAGCAAGTATTAAATAAATATTTGGGGAAAGAAAGAGAAATCAGCCCAGATAAACAAAAAGTAAAATCATTTTTCTGGGCAAAAATGAAGCAGCCTCATTATAAATATGCATGAAAGCCAAAGTTGGCTAGTGAAATAGATTCAACATTTCCAGACATTGTCAAACATGAATCTCTCTTGTTACTTAACAGTTTTCAAGATTTCCCTGCAAGTCATTTCCACTGACTGTGGTCTGTAAGTTCTCTTCACTTACACGCTGGGGAGGTGTCAGGCTACACACTCTTTGCAACATTTATTGCCTAGATGGAGACTCTTTTAACTTATGAGACTGTTTACTATACAACCCGTTTCATTGTTCTTCAATTCTGCTAGATATTAAATACCATGACGGAATTTAATGCGATGACCACATATATATATACACACTGGGGTGATTGCTTGGGTAACAGCTTCTTTAGAAATCTCATATGTATAGCCAGAAAACACTGAAAAAGCTATAAAACTTGAGTAAAACTGGGGAAGTTTTAGGGTAATATTATTTTTCTCTGGGAGGATAAATATTTATAGAGGATTCAGAGCCTAGTTTTGAGCATAACTTCACACTTAAAGAGTTTTAATTCGCATAAAATTTCACCCAACTAATTCCCCTTCTCCTCCCATTAAGCACATGGCCAAGAGCTGGCCACTATGAAAGATGATCAAGGAAGTTCATGATCACAAAACTTCCAGCAGTTTGAGAAGGAGAGAGGAGTCAAGTCTGGTTCATGGCTCAGCAGTGCGATCATTCTTTTGGAATGCAAAGGCCCCTCTTGAGTTCATGACATTTTTTCTTATTAGCCAACTAGTGAAGAGCAGAGAAGATTTTAGAGGGTGAAAGTCCACCTGCAGTCATCTCCAGAGTTATTAGAAGCAAAAGTGAAGGGCTTTTCATGCACATCTCATGAGAAGACACCCGTAGAGCCTTACGTTGACATGGCAGGCTTCCTAAAACCTTCTATTCTACTTCCCTGTCCTACAAAATACTTATGATTCTTATTGAAGCAAGTGAGATTTATACAATGTTCTCTTAGAATCCAACCTCCATGTTCTAAGGGTCAGGAAAAATATAAAGGAATAAATGTTGTCTTTGCACGTTCAGGAATACTCTCTTCCTATCATGCACCCATATCCTCATCTTTCTGTTTCATGTGGACACCTGCTCTAAAAAAGACTACCTGAGCTGAGATATAAATGAATAAATAAGATTTAATGTGTGTGACTTCTTAGAACAGGAAAAGGACCAACGTGCAAAAGAGAGAGACAGGATGTTATTCAAAATAAGTAAAAGCTTCTGAGAGTAGAGCAGGTTAATTCCTTCTTGTGTCTTTTTTCATTGTCCGGTGTGGGGGCACTTCTATCAGGATTTTCAGAAAAAGAGAAGCCTCTGTAGTTATTCTGAGCAGCAATGAACTTATAATACAGGGAATTAGAAGCTTACACAACCATGGGAAGGACTCATGAGCTAAGAACTCTGCTAGCTTTGAAGAAGTCTACTCTAGAAATATGAGGGTGGGACTCCCCCCCAAAAAGGAATTATTTTTTGGAGGGCAGATCCCTCGTAATACAGGCTTCCCTCACAAGGTAAATGTTCTAGAACTCATCAGCACTATGTACCAGCTAGCATTGTTGTGAGAGACTGCATTCAGCCTCAGTGAATTTTTTTTTTTTTTTTTTTGGAGATTCTTTCAGCATGTTTGCCCATTTCATGATGAGTGATTTACGAGCATATCTGCCCACACAGCACCCAGTGTTCAGCAGCTGTTGAGCAAAACCAGCATGGCCCCTATGCTCCTCTCTTACTCACCCAATCTCACCCCAAGCAACTTTTTTTTGTTGTTTGTTTCTCTGGTTGAGAAGTCCTCAAAAGGAATCATTTTGCCGATGTGGAAGAGGTGAAACAAGAACAGCAGAAGCACTAAAAGGCATCAGCATTGATGAGCTCAGAAACTGTCTAGAGCAGTGGAAAAAGCATGTCTATAGGTGAATTGCACCAAATGGAGACTACTTTGAAGGTGACTGGCATTCAAACACGTAAGAATAAATACGCAATTTTTTTGTAAATAAATTCTGGGGCTTTGGGGGAGTCTCCCCTTGTATACAGAAATACAGAGACGTTGCCACAAAAATCTCAGTTGCTTGCTACACAAAAAGTACATAGTCCTCAAGAGCACACTAGTAAAGCCTGGTATTCCTCTGCTATCTGCCAGTGCCCATGCCCTTTCCTGTAGTTGCCACCATAGAATACACCCTCTCCTTCTCTCCTGCCTTCCAAAGCTCACAGAACTGCTTCCCAATGCGAGAACCTGTATCAAAAGGGTGGATTTGTTACTGAGAGACAAGAGACAATATCTGGTACATTGGCAGAAAAAAAGATGGCGAAATATTGACCAAATGAATGAATGAATAACTAATGGATGGCGGATGGCTGATGGCTATTTTCTTACAGAATAGGGTACTACTTTTCACCAATTGATATATTAAAGTCAAATATCAGGCAAAGAGTAGACTGGGTGACCAGTAAGTTTCTTTTTGCACTCTCAGGTTGGGGTTTCATGAGTGAAGTGATCTCACTTTACGAGGCTCTCTTTTTGCTTAGTTCAAAGAACTGGCTCTCTAATTTTTGAATTTTAGTCATTTTTCTCATCTGTGAAAATAAGTTATGAGGAGGCAATATTGGGTCCTTTCACAGACCCTAGACCTTACCCTGAAGGCTATTGCCTTATTCTCCCTATTGATGAAGAATGTCCAAGTAATACAGGGTACATGTGTAGTGAGCACATGCCTATGTGTATACAGATCTACACGTGCAAACTTCTACATGTATACATCACATACAAACTTCTATTATGTGTACATCTATACATCAGAGATTAGTTCTAATTTATAAAGTTGTATAAGAAATGCTCTTCTCACATTAGACACTGTTCTATCTTTGTCAGATAAAATCATCTGCCTGGTTTCCAGGGCCGTCCTGGAGAAGGGTGGGTGGGCTGGGAAATTTAGTCAGAAGAGACAAAATTTTAGTTAGATAGGAGTAATCAGTTCACGAGATCTACTGCACAACATATAGTTAATAACAATATATTGTATTCTTGAAAAATGGGAAGAGAGTAGATCATAAGTGTTCTCAACATAAAAGCAATAACTAGGAGAGGTAAAGCACATATTGAGCAGATTGATTTCATCATTCCACAATGTATATTTCAAAACGTCATGCTGTATAAGTTAAATATATACAATTTTGTCAATTTATAATAAACAAAACATTGGAACATTTTAAAAAAGAAAGTTCCAGCAAAACCAATCGAAAAAGCCTACATGGCCAATCACATTTCTTGTTGCAATTTATGCAAATAATCAGGCCATGTATAATACTAAAACTTTTTTTTCAGGTAAGTTGGTACTGTTAAGATTTATTTTTAGTAAAAATGGAAACTAGAGAAAGAAAAAATTATATTTCAGAAAAAAAAGTCATGACATGCCTGCCTATTATGCGTTGGAGTAGAGTCCTCTTAGGAACCTGCAGGGGTGGGGTGGGAGGGCCTTGCAAGCATGGAAATAAAGAAAAATCTTGAGTTTCTTTAAGGAAATTTCTAGGTACCTGGCTAGTCTTGAGAAGTAAATGGGCAGCTTGATAAACAAGAAGGTAATAGTAACTTAAAACAATAGCCAAGGAAATTTGAGTCATGAGATGTTTGGTTCCCTCTAGAAACTAAAGATAACATCTTAACATATGTTCCTGAGTTGTTTTTCAGAAACCTGGACCCCCACCAAATGGATCTGGTAGCACACAGACTTCAGATAAGGGGGGCGTGAGGACTGAACTTTGACTGCAGTTCTTTTAAGTTCTTCCTGAGGGGCCTAGAGGAAGTCACGCCCACAAGCCAGAGCTAGTATTTCTTTCTGCTGACACCAAATTTTTAAACAAAGCTTCTTTTTCTTAACCAATTGCAAAGCAGAAAATCTGTCCATCTACCCATGACCTGTGAGCCCCCTGTTTCAAGATATCCTGCCTTTTTAGGCCAAACCACTGTATCACCTCTATGTGTTGATTTATGATTTAGCCTGTAATTTCTGCTTTCCTGAAATTTACCTCTGCCTTTAAAAAAACTTGCTCGCAAGCCATTAGAGAGGTTGCATCTTAAGCATGAGCTGCCCAATTCTTGCTTGGTACCCTGAAAATAAAATCCCTCCTTTCTCCCGCTGCAAAACCTTGATGTGGATGTTTGGTCTTACTGCACCCTATAAGCCGACCCCAGTGTTATATGGTAACAGTCGATTTCAGCCCTGATCGTTGTTTTTAAGGTTTTATTATTTTTCTAAAATTTGAACTGAATCACCAATAGTTTTTTTTTCTATGTTTCTCTCATCATTTTACTTCCTCTGACAAAACCCAAAGCATGAAATTCCAAAGTCTAGCAGAGATTCAGCAAGTGATGGCAGTTATATAAATCAGCCATTTTTGACTGAGGACTATCTGGGAATAAGCCTCTCCAGTGCTGAGGCATGATGGATGTCTATCACTCTAACTTTAACAGAGACTGACTATCAGTGCTTTCATGGGAAGACTTTTGTATCAATAAGAAGGAAATAAGAAGAGAAAAACAGCTCAGAGCAGTCTGAGCTATGTGAGGTATGCAATGTTTATTAGGCCCAGAGAGATAAGAATATGAGACTTTAGTCATTGCCCCCATTCTCTCCCAAACTCCCTCCCTTTCAGCAAATCCTCCCCCAAACCTTGGGGCAACTGTTTAAAGTCATTTTGTTCTTAACTACGGGAGGCCTCACCCATTACCTTCATACCTTGAATTTTTGATCCAAAAAACAATGTATAGACAATCAAAGCTTATGCTATTTCAATGTAAATTATTGGTAAACAACTTAGGAACTATCTCTTATTTTTTTTCTTTAACAGTCTACTGTAGGCCATTGCTTTGGTGAACTCTGGTAGTGGCTACATGGTTCGTTGAGCTATGGTCGCCATGTTTTCTTTTTTACTTTTTTTTCTTTTTTTTTGAGTTGGAGTCTCATTCAGTCGCCCAGACTGGAGTGCAGTGGCCACTCCCGGCCACAGCAGCCTCAACCTGCTGGGCTCCGGCAATCCTTCCGCCTCAGCCTTCCGAGTAGCCGGAACTACAGGTGTGCACTACCATGCAGGCTGATTTTTTGATTTATTGTAGAGATGAGGTCTTGCTGCCCAGGTGGGCCTCGAACCCGCGGGCTCAGGCAACCCACTCACCTCAGCCTCCCAAAGGCGCGGGATTACAGGCTGAGCCACCGAGCCCGGCTTGCCATGTTTTCTAGTTTTGCCCCCCCCTCCTACCTTGTAGAGGTGAATCTCCTCTCTGTCTCCCTCTCTCTCTCTAATTTACTTTCTAAATAAACTATATTTTTTAAACTATATTTTTAAAAAAACACCTCTTATAACTACCGCTAATCAGAGTGTATTATGAGTATTCGGAGAAACAATCTATGCTCCCAGGTTGCGATCCCCACACTTGGCTCAAATAAACTCTCTACTTATATACATATATAAAACGATCTACCTCTATCGATACAGCATAATGGAAAGAATGTTGTTTCAGCTGCCAAAGACATAAGTCTCAAATACCAATTATTATAGTGATACCCTGAGTAATAAGCTACAAATCTTCCTACCTCTCCAATCCTCATTTTCTTAATTTGAAAACTGAAGGCTTCAAACGTATAATCTGAATGCTGTTTCAAGGTCTAAAGAACTCTAGTTTTATAATTTAATTGTCACTTGTATCAAAAATATGCCTATTAGTCACGAGTAGCGTAACCTCCCTTGAGTGTTGATTGCATGGACCCCTAATGCTTTCCTGACAGCTCATCCTACCATGTTGGAATTCTGGGGTTGTGCTACACCCTCAGTTTTCTAAAGCTGTCTTAAGTCTGTAGATAATATTCAAGGTCTCCAAAGGCTTCTTGATAGGAAAATATACTGCTTTGTCACTAAAGAGATGTTATTGAAAGATCACAAATTTCTATCTGCACCCCTCCTATCATCACTGGGCTTGGGGTGACATTAGGTATTACCAGAATTGTATTAATATGACGTTTGGCCAGAGATCAGCAGTATATGAATATTTCTTTGGCTCGGGGCTTTCTCCTGTCAACAAGTTCCCTAGGAAATATGCACCAAAAAAGCTAAAGCAAAGTACCAATTCATTATTTGAGGGGCCTTGACTCCGGACAACAGTGAGTTAGACTGTGTGGAAGATTCCTTTTATTGAAGTTAAATAGGCCCAAGAAACTTTAAAACAAAGCACTGCTGGAGGATTGCTTCTTCTATTTCACTTCTAATGCATAAACCCTAGTTTCAAATCTTACCATGATGTCAAAAGACTAATTAAAGACCCACCTGTCAGAGCCTGTGAAACTATCACTAGAGGGAGAAAAACAAGGGGGTGGGAAGAAAATTTGCTCTTAATGACTGGTGTCAAGCTGGCTCAAATTGTAAACCAGAGAGGAGTTCTAGTCCTGGAGGAGGAGATAGTGCCCAAGGAAGGAGAGGGAAGGATGGCTGACACTGCTTCCCCCAAGGTCTCTGAGAAGGAAGAAGATGTCCCGCCTTGGCGTGCTGAACTTTTAATCACTTAGACAGTTCAGTTCCAGTCTTAGAAAATTGCAGCCCAAGGTCAGTTATGTCATTTGCAGGGCTTAGTGCAAAATGAAAATGTAGGGCTCCAGCCATGGATGGAAAAGTCAGTATCTCCTTCCCAAGTTCTGTTGCTTCAAATCACAGCAGGGCAGGCAGGCAACCCCCTAGGGTATCTGGATCACCTGGATCCCTGGGTGGAGTGTGTCAGCGGACGGAGAGCAAGCAGCAGACAACCCATCTCAGAGAGGCAGGGGAGGAAGTCAGAGGTGAAGCTATGTACAAGATAAGGCACGATCTGGGTGCATATGCCATTGCCTCATGAGTGAGGAGCTCTATGGGATGGAACTGGTGTGTGCCCCTGATGCTGGCCCTGCTGCAGCTGTTATCTTCCCTGGCCACAAAAACACTCCTTCTCTCTGAGGGGTGTAATGTATCTGCCAAGGTATGGAGGAAAGGACAGTCTCTGAAGCCTAGCCCTCTCTGAAGGACACAAATGGGATAGACTGGAGAACTTTGGACAGGAAAATTCCAACAATCTGGCACTCTTACCTGCTTCTTCCAGTGTAAGGCTCTGGACAATTAGTGACCCCTGCAAAGCCCTGCCTTGACTTTCGTTGTACTTCAGAACCCAGGGGAGGTTCTGTAGTACAACTAAAGGAGCTTGAATTTTGGAGCCAGGGAGGTCTGAGTGCAAATTTGACTCTGGTTCAGTGAGGTATGTGCTACTTGACCTCTTTGAGCATCCGTTTCCTTAGATGCCCAGTGCAGACAATAATACTTCCCCTAGAATTTTTATAATAATGCTACAGACCAGTAGTGTGGTTATGTCAGCTGCTTAGAGTGGCAGCAACCTCCATCAGCAGGGATTTTGCTTACAGGCTTCTGGCATCATTTCCCGCAGCTGAGGGCTCCTGTCAGAGCCTATTCCTACCCAAAATGGTTCTCAGGGGCTTTTACTTGCTACACTAACAGGCCCAGCAGTGCCTATGACTTCTGGGGTGCTCTGGTGCCACCTGCTTCCCTGGAGAGCTTTGGGCAGATGGAAAGCTCGGGGTTATTTTCACAGCAGCTCTCTGGGTCTTGTGGAGCCTTGGAAGAGCAGTGACAGGGTAGCATCAGTCTTCAAGCAACTGATGAGAAGTCCCCAGAGTGGCATTAAGGAAGTAGGCCATGACTGTCCCATGGTGGGACCTCACATCTGCCTCATTCCCATTGGACTAGGCTTGGGGCAGGACCTGGGTCTCCTGAGTCTCATAGCTGAGGGGAATTATTGGTCTCTGTTAAGCCCATCTCCCAGAGGATGGACATAATTGTGCCCTTATGACATTATCTAAACACTGGATTTCAGGGGATGGGAATTTGGCAAAAGTCCCAAATCCCTGTTTATGTAAAACCTAAAAGGACTCAGGAACACCTATTTAAGTAAGCCTCCCAGAAGAGGCTCTGTGATCCTGTTCTTTCCTAAGACAGACTTGCAAACACAGGTTTTTTTTGTTTTTATTAAAGATGTGGGGTACGATTCAGGTTTGTGTATACAAGTGGTCATTGTACAGGTTTTGGGTTTCCCTTTGGTCCCCAGTTCACCTGGCTTGAGATCAGTTTCCCTTATTGATGTTATGTGCACCTCTTCCTCCCCTGGCAGCATCTAGTTAATGCCAACTCCTTTCTTAGAGTATATGGTAAATGTTCAGGGTCTGCATATGAGTGAGAACATGTAGTGCTAAGTTCTTTGTTTCTGTGATAGATCACTGAGTATTATAGACTATAAATCCATCCAAATTGCTGTGAAGTCCATAAGTTTTGTCCGTCTTTATGGCTGCATAATATTCCATCATGCATATGTACCACATTTTTTTTTTTAGCCAGTTCAGGTTTGATTATTGTGAATAATGCTGCAATAAATGTGTGTGCAGGTATTTTCTTTATAGAGTCATTTGAATTCCTCCAGGTATATTCACAGAAGGGGGATTGCTGGATTGTATGCAAGGTCAATTTCTAATTCTTTTAGAAATTGTCACACTGGTTTCCATAGAGGTTGAATTAGTTTGCATTCCCACCAACAGTATAGAAGCATTCCCTTTTCTCCACATCCTTGCCAGCATCTGCTGTTTTTAATTTTATTAACGATGGTCATTCTCACTGGAGTTAGGTGGTATCTCAATGTGGTTTTGATTTGCATTTCTCTGATGATTAATGAGGCTGAGCATTTTTCCATGTGTTTGTTGACTGCCCATATGTCTTCTTTTGAGAAGTGTCTCTTCATGTCTTTTGCCTACTTTTTTAATTTTTTTAATTTTTTAATTTTTTTTTAGTTGGAGTCTCATTCCATCGCCCAGGCTGCAGTGCAGTGGCACACTCACGGCCACCCCAGTGTCAACCTGCTGGGCTCCAGCGATACTTCCACCTCAGCCTTCCGATCAGAACTACAGGCGTATGCTACCACGCCCGCTTTTGCCCACTTTTTAATGGGGCTGTTTGTTCTTTTCCTTCAACACGTTTGAGTTCCTTGTAGATCCTGGATGGTAGCCTTTGTCAGATATGTAGCTGGCAAATGTTTTTTCCCATTCTGTGGGCTGTTTCCCTGCTCTGTTGATGGTTTCTTTTGTTTTGCAGAAGATTTTCAGTTTGATGAGGTCCCCCTTGTCAATTTTATCTCTTGTGGCATGGGCTTTTGGGATTTTGATCAGGAATTGGTTGCCTATTCCAATTTCCGTAAGGATGTCTCCTATGTTTTCTAAGATTCTAAGTTTGAGGTTTTACTTTTAGGTCTTTGATCCATTTAGAGTTGGTTTTTGTGTATGATAACAGGTAGGGGGTCCTGTTTCATTTTTCTGCATGTGGTCAGCCAATTTTCCCAACACCATTTACTGAATAGGTGTTCCTCTCCGCAGTGGTTGTTGGTGGAGGCTTTGAGGAAGGTGACTTGGTTGAGAAATCGAGGTTTTGTTTGTGGAATCTCTATCCTGTTCCATTGGTCCATATGCCTGTTCTTGTACCAATACCAGGCTGTTTTGACTATCATAGCCTTATAATAAAATTTAAAGTCTGTAAGTGCAATACCTCCCGCTTTTTTCTTTTGTTAAGGATTGTTTTAGCTATTCGTGGTCATTTATGTTTCCATATGAATTTTGCAAATGCAGGCTTAATAGTACCCCTGGGTTAGATTCCTGAGTGTCTGCATATATTTTCTTCTCTGCTCACATCATCTTCGCAATTGGATTTCAAACCTCTGGGAGTTCAGGGGACCACTTGGTCAGTCGGGTTTCAGAGTATGCCCTTGCACTGGCAGAAGTTTAGTGAATGCTCACTGGCCTGGTTTACACAGATCAAGGCTGTGAAGTGCTCCCTACCTGAGGAGCAGTTGATCACCTTACAGTGACACTCTTTGTGTTTAAAAGGGGGCTACCCTTATGGGTTTGCCATTGGGAATTTGGACCTGCAACTTTAACGCCAGAGATTCTCGAACTTTGATATGTGGAGGAATCACTTGGAGTTTCTGTCAAAATGTAGATTTTAACACAGTAATTACAGGGTGGGGCCTGAGATTGTGCTTTCTTAACAAACTCCCAGGTGATGCCGATGCTGTTAGTCTGAGGACCACAATTTGAGTAGCAAGAATTTAGACAATACCAATTTTACAGAAGAAAAAAAATAGAGGCTTTAAGGGGTGTCATGCACAAGGGCAAGGTGATACGTTTAACTCCTTGGCTCTCAGTGTGCTCACTGAGCTGTAGGGTCCTCTAGGTGAGGTTCTTGGCCTCTTTCTCTCCTCACTTCTTAACTCCGGCTCTATTTTCTTTGGCTCCCCAAACCCTACTTTGGAGCTGGAAACTCAGGGCCAAAAGTCGACATTTTCATGACAGTCCCGCTGGAGCTGCACCAGAGTTCAGGGTGAGGTTACGTTTGCTCTGGCTGGGCTGCTGACAATCGCTTTTGGGTGCCCAAACTCCCAGACTTGAAGATGGAAATATAATATCTCCCCGAGGAAGTGCTTTTATTGAGTCCATGAATAAGAGAGCACATAGTTTGCTGCGTCTAATTTCAGCTCCACTCCCTCTGCGTGGCATGCCTGCAAGGCAGCAGCACTCATGGCTGGGTGATATCAGAAATGTGGCAGGAATTAGGAAAAAACCTGGAACTTGTGTAAAAGTAGAGAGCTATTTAAAGCAACATGAATGGCTACACTGAGCCTGGGCTTCTTTGGCTATTACTTGGGATTTTTTAAGCTATAAAATTACTTGCTTCAGAAAGAAACAGAGTCTCCCTCTCTCCCTTCTCCTTTTCCCACACCTATTCAAAAATATGCTTATTTAGAAAATAATAGCACTGTCAAAAGACAAAGTGACAACAAATATAGTTAAAGGTCTAATAGGCTCTTGTTTTCCATTCTAGAATCTGGCAACGTGTCATTCTAGAATCTGGCAACACGTCATTCAACATAATAGAGTGTTCTCATGGGCTGAGCAGAAGAAAACCACTGTTTTACAGGCAGAAAAGAGCTGAAGAAAGCAAAAACGAGACAAACAGCAGATTGGTCATTTCAAAGTTACTTTCCTTACAGCATTGACAGAGCGGATTTCCTTATTACACCGACTCGGGGTTGACTGGAATTTCTCTCCCCACCCCCACCTCCCCTTTTTTTTAAACTGGCCTGTTTCAAAGTTCAGTTGATTCCATGGCACTTAACGCAGGTGACTCCATTCTGGCCTGGTCTGGTGGACCTAATACCGGCGAGGCTAGTCCAGATCAGTGGGTTCCCACAAACTGTTTAACAGCACAGAAGGATCAGGAAGGTATATATTGGTTTGATTTTTTAAGTTTTGTTCTTATGTTCATTGCATAAAAGCAATATACATCGCTATAATGCAGGTGCTTTAACCTAACAAAGCAATGCAATTGAAGATATTTCCCTAGGATTATTTTAATAAAAATCTAAAACGTTATTCTTTCTGCCGCTGGAGAAAATCTCCCCTCCATCAGGGGCAACAATCATTGGTCATGTGTGTGGTAGAGTCTGTGGAGATTTTACCTCCAGGGGGCCCCAGGGAAGAGCACCTTTTTAAAAAGGGCATCCAAAGCAGTTTGCAAATATGCAATGATTTAATACTAAATTAAAAATAGATTCATTCCAAATAGTCCATGTAGATAAATTTAGGTACAAGAAATGTGAATGCTTAATTATTCCACATTAAACTCAGGGCTTTTAATCCCAATTCATATTATAGCCCAAATTGAGTAAGATATAACAAAAAGATAGAAGAAAGTTAGATTTATTAGCTAATGTTTAAAATGGATTCTCCTTTTTGTTACTACATGCATAATGTGATGTCTGATTCTTGTGTTCCCAAGTGATTAGGTTTATTTGCTTTCTCTCTTCTTAGCTCATTTACCAGCTGATTCTCACCAACATGACCACAGGAGAAAGCTTCGTTTTCTGTTTGGAACAAATCTTTAAAAATAAATAAATAAAAGGAGAACATATATTTTCACAGCACCCTAACAGGCACTTTGGGGTTCATACATCTTACCTAATTCAGACCTCTGTTTGAGTGGTGATCTTTTTACAACAATAATTTCTAATCAATGTATACTTTACTGGAACAGAAAAAAATTTACATTGACCGGACAGCCGCAAAAAGAATTATATGGTGTTTTTGCTACCTGTGAGTAAATAAATATGCTTTTGGCATTCCTGGATATCTGACCCATTAAGTGAACCAAAACAACCATTCATTCTACTTTTTTTTACGGTTTAAATAAATTCTAGAAACCCATTACAGCACTCAAGGGTGAGTGCTTCTGTGGTTTAAGCTGCAGGAAATATTATTGTGTAATGTGAAGTGCAGTTTCTCACCTGCTCTACCACAGAGAAATGGCATGGTCCTTGGCCTTCCTCAACCGAAGCTTTCTCATCTGCAAAATAGACAAATTTCATTTATTCAACAAATGTGTATTGGACTTCCATGGCACCAAGCACAGTCATATTCTGGGGACACTTCAATGAACATAAAAAGAAAGGACCCCATTTCATGTTGGTCTAGATCCTGGTCCCCAGAACGCACAACCTAGATCATCTATAAAATTTTCCCGAGAGCCTATCAGGAGAGGGAACTTGCACCAGAGGGAACTTGCACCAGGTGGCAAGAGTTCTGCATTTTTAGCAGTTTTGCTTTTGTTACCTTTTTCTTGCTTTTACAATGGATAGAGCACGGGGATTTCTACACAAAGGTATGGAGCGGGAAACCAAAAGGTAGCGAAAGTCTTTCCTTTTTTTGTATCTCTGATGACCCATTTCCCTTCCAAATTCCTGTCTACATCCCTAACTCACCGACTCAGGGCTCAAAAGGTCCTTGAGATATTGCTGTTTTAAGCCCTGCTTCTTTTAAACTGGACAATGAATAAGGATTGCTGTTCAGCACTTATACAAGAGAAGGTAACTATTTCAAGATGAGACAAAGGATGCTTAATGTCCAGAGTCACAAGAAGTCTTTTACCCAGACTGTCCTGTTTCTCCTTCAATCTAGTCAGCATAACAAAATAAACTCGATTTTGCATTTTTTTAAAAAATGAAACAGCACATGGAAATAATTTTGGTACCTCAATCTTGTGCCAACCAGCTTTGGGAAGTAAGAGATTCCCATTTCAATTCAATCCAATAATTATCTTTACATTTGTGTTATACCAGGCAGTGTGCTCAGGGCTCTGATGCAAAAAAAGAAATCGACCAAAGTCCCTCTCCTTGTAAATTCTCTTACTGGTGGTGGAACTATGGGTAAGAAGTCCGAAGACAATCTAATATTTGAAAGTAGGAAAAAAATGTAAAAAATGCTTTGGTAAAGGAAGAAGCAAAGTCAGAGAATGTATGATAATTAAATTTATTTATGAAGTAGAGACCTGCGTCATGGACCCAATGGCTAAAGGGATAAGTTACACTTTACGAACACAAGTCCAGACTTGACTGAGCATCTTAAGCCAAAAGCTGAGGGAGAACCAGAGATCAGTGTGAGTCCAAAGAAACTTTGCCCATAGCTGCCAGCTTAGAGAAACGCATTAGAGCCCTACACTCAGGCACCATTTTAGGAGGCCCTGGGAAGAAGGAGCAAAATCTGAAATACTGAATTTACCTCAAAGAGATTGAATAATATACAGTATTTAAACCAGGAGAGAAACTGAAAAACATGTTGTCAAGTTAAAGCGCTCCAGGATCCCTGCTAACAACAGGAAAGGTCTATGGGGAAGATACAATCAATTATAGAAAATTAAGAAGACATTCTTTATACTTTTGAACTATTTACTCTACATTGTAAAGACCTCTTATATCTTCTGCCCTATCTTAAAATCATTAAAATGCAACATACCCCAAGGAGATATCATAGAAATTTCCCACCCACAAACCTGAGCCTTTTGTCATTTTCTATACCAGTGATACCACCATCCATCCAGATCCAATTCCAAAAACCTATGATTCACTTTACCTTTCCTATCAAACCCATCACCAAGTGACATTGAGTTTATTTACTAAACATTTATTGAATCTTTTCACTTTATCTCTCTCTCTCTCTCTCTCTCTTGTACGACCTTATTCTCTCTCCAGCATTTGTCTGTCTCTCTTTTTCATTTTACAGTTAGAGAGCACACTGAAAATGAAAACATGATCAGATAACCCCTCACCACCATGCAACAAATGCCTTCTCATTTGTCTTGGGGTAGGGATCAAACCTGGGGCTTACAAGGCCTTTCAATGGTCTGTTTCATTCTTCCCTTTTTGCTACTGCTATCTGCCACTCTTCTTGTTCTGTGAACTCATCATTCCTTCAATGTCACCCATGAATCCTGCTCCCTTATGTTACATTCAAGGTCTCACTATGGAACTTCCTCCTCACTCTTCTGCTTGTCCCTTGGTTAACTTTTATCTTCCTTGAGGTCCTAGCTTTCTCAGAGAAACCTTCTTGATCTCCAGGCCACATCAGATGCCCTGGTACATGCACTCATAATATCATGGACCTTCCTTCCATGGCACTGGTGACAATCTGCAATTATTTAGCCCCCACTAGAATTGGCAAGAGCTACTGACAAAGATTCTCTTCTTGATCAAACTCTGGTCAGGCTCTTCTAAACACTCTTCCCAAACAGGCCTCAACTTTTATGTCTCCATATCTGTCTCTATATTGTCCAATTTTAGCAGGAATCCTGTTAAGTCAATCTAATCAGAATCCCTCACCCTCCATATCTGCTTACCTTCAATATCTGATCAGGTTCTTCATTACCCATAATCCTCCAGGTGATGTCTGATCATCCTGGCCTGTCCACAGCAAAAATCATGCTAGGTCACTGTAGCCAGAATTCCTCTTTACTGCTGATGTTTCCTCTTAGAAATTTTCTATCCACCGGCCCCCACCCTACTCCTAGATTCTAAATTCTCAGTTTCATTTGTTGGTTTGCTTGTATTTGTAGTTGAACCCAACCTTTCTCTCTCACTGCAAAACCCCATTGCAATGGCCCCTACGCCTATCTTGATGATCCTAAATAAAGTCTTAAATTTAAAAAGGGTCATGAATAAGTTTTTTCTTTAACACTACATATGACTTTGCATTCAGGCACACGGGCATTTGTGTGGACATTTATGCATCCTTGGCCCATGGCAGGCACCCAAATGTATACAATTAATGAATGAACCAATTCTCTTTCTAGTGGGCGAAATTTTTCCGAGTTTATCCCTTTCACTTATTGGGTACAAGATTAGTTTGGGAAAATCCTAACTACATTCCATTTCCCCCCTTTATCCAATTCACTTCTTAAGGTAAATAAGGGACCAAGATAGAAAACAAAATATTTATGAATAGGCCATTGTCTATCTGTTTCAATAAAGCCTTATGGAGAACTTTTGAAAAGCTGGTTTCTCCTTTGTTAATAACTTGACAATAAAAGATATATTAAGTTTGAAAGAAATTTATGGCTGTCTGAAAAATTGTCAAAAAGGCTGATTGAGGCTGAAATTATAGTAGAAGAGTTTCAAATTCAACTCCCCCACACTGAGGTAATGTTTGCCTCCTTCCTGCAACCTGATTTTAATTGCTTTCTTCTAAAGTTTCAGTAATTTTCTCTTGTATTACCCAGCTCTTGTACTAAATGTTGAAATAAATATAATACTTATTCTAACCATGGTGAACAATGTTCAGACAATTGTTTCCAGTTCTAAACATTAGGTTATTATGGGAGAATTACATGGCTAGGCAACTCCGGTACCACCAACAATGGTAACTCACTGAGAACTTACATTTCTGTTTTGACCCAATCTTGATTTCTATTTATATAAATAAGTTATATCCCCAACTTTTTTATAAGTTGGTGCAGTCTTGCAGGCATATAATTACTGGAGGCGTGAGTCCTGGTCTCACCCACAAAGGACTTAATTCCAAGTAACGGAAGGCAACGACAGTGCTATTCCAACTGCACATACATCATTGACTTTATTTCTATAAGAAAATTTTTCCATGCTCTAGTCATGAATACTAAGAAGAGAGAGTCTTACACTTTTCATTGAGATGAGCTGTTCTAACCGTAACAACAGGAGATACGCAAAGGAATGAATGATCCCTGGCTTTTGTCTCTGCAACTACTTTATGTCTTTATGACTCCCCATCTCCAGTGAATTGCTGCCACTACAGAATACATTCTCTAGGTGCTTTGGATTAAGACCATGTAGACAGAAGCAGAGGCAGTAGTCCCAGGCCAGAGCTGCTCCAAAGCCTCGAGGCCCCTGACTGAATGTTACATGTAGAAATACCTATGACCTGAATTCAGAGACAGGCAAGCCCATGAACAAATCATATAATTCTTTAGAACTGTGCTCATTCCTAAAACCAATTTCGTTACTTCCAACGCCAAGTGATGTGGCCTATTCGGAGAGCACTAGTGGCATTCGAGTCCTCACAATGAGCTCATTTCCCTTAAGTTCCTTCAGATGGTAAATCAGAAATATCCAAGTATGTTGTGTCCACCAAAAGTTTTGTAATTATGACTAAGCTTAAGTCAGTTTGCTTTAACAAAGCCATGGCTAAAAGATGACATGCAAAGCCTGAGAATCACTTACTTGGGCAGCTTCAATAGAAGGAAGACTTCAAAGTTATGCTAATTCAAGGTATTATGGCCTCAAGATAAAAGCCTTCTAATGAGTGAAGTTTAGATGGTAGAGCACATCAATGTCAAATCAGTCCTCACTCAGCTGCACACTTGGGGATACATATATTTGTTTCTATATCAGCGGCTCTTTTACACCCTTTTTTATATTAAAGAATTTGTCTTGACTACCAATCAATGCTACTTTACCAGAAAAAAAAAAGTAAAAATGAGAGAGAAAGGACCCTTTCAGAAAACATACAAAGTAAGAAGCAAACAGCTAATTTACCAGCTAATTGGTAGAAGTCATTCACTCTTGCCCTCATTCAAGCATCTATTGGCATGCTATTATGTAAAAGGTATCATAGTTAGCAGTACGAAGTGCTTCTTCCCTAAGAAACATCAAAAGTTCAATTCATCAAGGTGAAGCAGTGACGGGCCCAGGAAGAGCCCCGTAAGAAGCACTTAGAAAGGAAAGAAACCTGGGAGACGTGAGCTAAAGGAGTCAGGGCTGGGAAGTCGAGCCACCCCCACACTCACCCCCACTTACTGTAGCTTGAGGAACAGCTCACCAAATGGAAGTGCAAAAGAAAAAAAAATGCTTCTCCGGCCACAATCTAGAAATACTAGAAGGACAGATACAAAGGAAGCAAGAATTAGAGAAATGTGTAGACCGATATTATTCAAGTGAAACCTGTTTCCAGATGGTATCGAGAAAATTTTAAATATCATAAGACCGGAAAAAAAAAAAAAAAAACCTGCTTTCAGATATGCATCTCAGACCCCATGTTTGGAATTGGATGAAAATAAGAACCTGTGTCTTTTTTTTTTTTCTGAACAGGCTCTTTCCAGGTCTATGGCATAGAATTGGAGCTGGGGGGGGCGGGGTCCAGGGCGCTGGACACAAGGCAATTCCTCTAGAATGTAAGTATAAGATCATTCTGGGTTTTGATTCTCAACTCTTAACTTATTTGAGGAATTCTGACACTATAAATTTCCAAGGGTGGAAAAATAGCCCTGCTGAAAAGGTAGCATATGGGGAAGGAATTTTGATTATGCTTTTTTCAAACATGAAAGTGCTTCAGCTGCAACATTCTGGACTCTTGAAAATTTAGTTGATTCTTACAATATCATGAAAAAGGAAACTGCAACAGATGAAGCCAGACAAGTTTTAGACTTGTTTGAGGACTTAAAGATCAAGGTATTCGAAGAAGTTTGAATTAATTCCAAAAACATGAAGCGAGAAGAAGGGAAATGAACTGGCAAATAATTTTTAAGGATTTAAAATTAGAATTTCTGTGTCTACAAAACGTGCTCTTACCTGTGTGTTTTGTGTTGTTATTCTTAGGTTTATGAAATTTTAGCAGTTTTTGATTGCTACTCTGTCACAAAGACGTTTTCAACTGATCTCATTCTGGAGAGGAGTTGGAAGGGATAAGAAGAAAGGAACAGAAATGTGACAGGAGTCGTAGGTAAACTGTAAGAGAATGACTGCAGCAGTTCCTGACCTGCTTTGGTTTTAATCTAGGTTGTAAGCTCATCTGAAAGCGCAAAGAGCTACTAAAAACACAACAAACATTTTACTGAAGGAAAAGTGCCCATGAGACTCATTGCTGCCTCCATTTTTCCACCTGTATATAGAGGAGAGCATTTGGGGAGTAGATGTCCCTTATTCTCTCACATGGTAACTGCTCCTAAGGAGGTTGCATTCTGGTCTGAAGACAGAGACAAATCTAATGGCGGAGGAAGAGGGTGACGGTGACGGTGGCGATGATGAAGACGACCATGAGGATGACACAGGTAGAGCTCTATATAAGATACCTTGGAACATAGGGGAGGGATCCTCTATATAACCTGGTAAAGGCAGGAAAGATTTCACAGGCAGCTGTCATTTGAGTTGCGTTTAGAAAGAAGAGTTAGGTGTTTTCCATTGAGCAAGGTGATGAGAGGGTTATTCCAGGCCAAAGGTATAGCAAAAGCAAATACGTGGAGGTCTGTGAGGCACAAAGTATTCGGAGAACAATAAATTCTTAAATATAGAAGGCTGACGGGATGCCATGACAAGAGATACAGGGGAACAGATGGGTGGAACTGAGATTCTGAGAATGATGTTATGAAGTTGAGATTTTTTCCTACAGGTGATAGAAAAACATCAAGAGTTCTAGGGAGGACAATGACATATTTACATTTTCAGCTTTGGGATATTTTTTAGCAATGTGTTTGTCAAAGCCAGTACCTTTTCCATAATCCCGATTAGTCAGAATAAGATTTCTCTTATTTGAGCCTTTGAGATTGTGTTTCAGTAAGTCAAATGTTTCAAGCTTTTCTTAGAAGTCTCTGAGTACAACCGAACAACTTCCTGACCTCTAATCTTGTCCTCTAGGAAGTGTCTAGCCCTACTCTTCCTAGGAAAGTAGATGTAAATAGACACCGATCTCCAGAGGAAAAGAAAATTAACCATAGCGGTAAAAAACAGATTTTTTTTTTAATGCTCTTACCTGTTGGTCAAGAGGGACTACTCATGGGATCTTTTACTTTTCTGATTTCACTGTGAGAAGTACTCAGGGTGTTGGTACAGTAACTACAGAGGATCTAGTGTAGGTCTTGTTTAATGGAGTGGGGCAGTGATCTACTGCATCATTTGTCAAGAACAACTCATCTTTATACAAATCATCACACTGGCAAATCCCCAGAATTTGTCGTTGTATGAATTTCCCATAACCGAGCAAGAGGAAGAAGGTGAAATTTAAGAATGTCAGCTATTCTTAAATGAGATTTTCCAGTCAAGGAGACTCCAGGGTCAAGACTAGTATTCTTATCAAAACAACCTGGTATTGGTACAAGAACAGGCATATGGACAATGGAACAGGACAGACATTCCACAAACAAAACCTCAATTTCTCAACCAACTCATCTTCGACATACTTCCACCAACAACCACTGGGAAAGGAGAACCTATTTAGTAAATGGTGCTGGGAAAACTGGCTGACCACGCGTAGAAGAATGAAACAGGACTTCTATCACCATACACAAAAATCAATCCCAAATGGATCAAAGACCTAAATGTAAAACTGCAAACTTAGAATCTTAGAAACGCAGGAGACACCCTTATGGAAATTGGAATAGGCAACCAATTCTTGATCAAAGCCCCAAAAGCCCATGCCACAAGAGATAAGATAGACAAGTGGGACTTCATACAACTGAAAATCTTCTGCAAAGCAAAAGAAAACACCAAGAGAGCAGGGAGACAGCCCCCAGAATGGAAAAAAATATTTGCCAACTGCATATCTGACAAAGTCTAACATCAAGGATCTACAAGGAACTCAAATGTGTTGAAGGAAAAAACAAACAACCCCATTAAAAATTGGAAAAAGATATGAATAGACACTTCTCAAAAGAAGACATATGAGCAGCCAACAGACATGAAAAAAATGCTCAGCCTCACTAATTATCAGAGGAGAAATGCAAAGCAAAACTACATCGAGATACCACCTAACTCCAGTAAGAATAGCCATAATTAATAAAACAGAAAACAACAGATGCTGGTGAGGAGTAAAGGGAATGCTTCTACACTGTTGGTGGGAATGCAAATTAGTTCATCCTCTATGAAAAACAGTGTGACAATTCCTAAAAGTACTAGAAATTGATCTTTCATATGATACAGCAATTCCCTCCTGGGCTTAAGCCCATAGGAACTTAAATCACTCTAGAAAAAAGATACCTGCACACACATGTTTATTGCAGCACTACTTACAACAGCAAAAACATGGAACCAACCATGTTTCCCATGGAAACTGGACTAGAAAAAAAGGTGGTACATATACATGATGGACTATTATGTAGCCATAAAAAGAATAAAATTATGGACGTTGCAGCAACTTGGATGGATTTAGAGTCTATAATATTCAGTGATTTATCACAGAAACAAAGACCTGAATGTCATATGTTCTCACACATAAGTAGACCCTGAACATTTACCATATACTGTAACAAAGGAATTGACAGTAGCTGGAAACTACCAGGAGGGAGGAGGGATCACATGACATCATTAAGGGTACCTGATCTCAAACTATGGGAAGTGGTGATCAAAGAGAGGCCCAAACTTTATCTGTATGGTGACCACTTGTATACCGAATCCTAAATTGTACCCTATATCTTTAAAATTAAAATTTGTTTTTAAAAAGAATGTATTTATCTCCCAACAAACATTCTCTGAGTGGTGACTACAACCAGACACTGTGCTGGGATCTGTGGAGTTCACACAAAATAGCTCATATTTAAGTTGTGACCATATTTACTATTAAAAAAGAAAAGAAAAAAAGACTAGTGTTCCTGAAACTGAGAAGTACCGTGGCACTACCCTATGTTTCTCAACCACTAGCTGTGTCTTGGAGCTGCAGCTGTCCTGCTCGTGACTTTTAAGAGCGGGAAGCAAAGAGATTTGAGGATTACAAAAGAAAGCCACTCTACTCCTGAGAGGAAGAAATCAAGTGTGACAGCCAGATATAAGTATTCTTAGAGATAGACTCACATGATTTGTGTAGAAGTTATGAAGAGCTGTTAGTGAAGTCTAGTGTGTCTCAATCTCTCTGGGTTAAATGTAAAAACTTTCTCACCTCTAGGATGAATGAAAATCTTCCCACATTACCTCTGAGTTAATCTGGGAATTGTGCATCTTCTTCCAGAGAGACATAAGATCGCCTTTGTCTTTACAGTCTTAATGGTTCTTGAGTTTTGGAGTTGGGCCTGAAAGTAGCACAGTGGAAAAAAAAAAATCATCAGTCTAGGGATCAGAAAACCAATTTCGGTCCTGGTTATGCTTCCCATAAGTGGTCTTATGGGGCCACTGGATCTCAATTGAACCTCAGGATTTTGATTTTTTAAATTGGGACATTACTCACTGTGAGGCTGTAGCTGCTAGATGCTGCTGTGTGTATCCAGGACAACGCACAAGTATCAATCTAATATTTTAATAAAACTATATAAATATAAGCATCAATACTCGTGATGACCAAAGAGAGCCCGTTAAGATGATATCTGTTTAGGAAAGGAAATGAGGTCATGAAGTCGATATGATTTTTGAGGACCTGGGTGAATGATGCAAGGAATAAGGAATTGGAAGGTTTAAGTTTTCCTCTTAAAAACTGAGATTTTGGCAGGAGACGGTTGTCAAGTTTTCCAGCCTAATAAAAGTGTGACTTTGATGTGGTAATAGAAGCTAATTTTATAGACTGGCCTTGAATTTTAATGATTCACAAAGGGAGATTAAAGATACTTCAGCTAGCTGGGCTCAGTGGCTCAGCCTGTAATCCCAGCGCTTTGGGAGGCCAAGGTGAGTGGATTGCCTGAGCCCGCAGGTTCGAGACCCACCTGGGCAACTTGGAGAGACCTCATCTCTACAATAAATCAAAAATTAACTGGGCGTGGTAGCAAGCACCTGAAGTTCCAGCTACTTGGAAGGCTGAGGTGGAAGGATCCCCGGAGCCCAGCAGGTCGAGGCTACAGTGGCCGGGAGTGGCACTGCACTCCAGTCTAGTGACAGAGTGAGATTCCAACTCAAAAAAAAAAGGTACTTCAGCTAAAGTCTAATGTCTGAAGCCACACATCTGACTGAGTAACTGTTTCCTTCTCTCTGGTGATCAGCAGCGGGTTGGGCCAGATGACAATACTAGCAACTGTTACTTAATGTGTAGAGCCAGAACAACCACTGGATGATATTAGACTGGGTGAGAATGTCCATGTAGGTGGTCTGGGGAGAGAAACCACACAACTTAAGGCCCATTAAATTTGCCACATACAAATCAGGACACATTGCTTGCCAACACAAACTTGCTCTCCTGACTTTTTTTCTAGGCACATAAGTGTGAAATTGTTTCTGACCTATGTATCCCCTCCCCTTGCTCCATTAACCAAACTATTACCAAAACCTAGATATTTTTTTGCTGCAGGTCCTTTTTGCATTCTTCCCTCAAAAGAGAGAAGACCCAAAGGCCCCCAAGGACTCACCACACTATCAACAGTGATCCAGACTTGAGTTTCTGGCGGATTGTGCAGAGCTCAATAGACCAACGAACTCGTTTTAGAGACTACTCCCAAATTCTTCTCTCCATTGACAGTCCCTTCTTGTCATCCTACCAATCACTTCCTGGTAAGGACATTTTTGTGTCTTCCCTTCTCTCCTACCACACAAGAATATTCTCTTCTTTTTATACCAACTCCCTACTTGCCTCTTGACTTAAAGAACTCAGACTCTCCACAAACAGAATAGATCTTTCCATTGCTGCCTGTTGAGTTTCCCCATCAGCTGTGGCAGTTTTGCCCACAGAAGTGGTTCTGTTATAACTCCAGCTAGTCACTTGTCACTCATACTTCAAAGGGCTGGAAGGAGGACGAGTGGGTTGTTCTCTGCTCTCACTTTAGAGTGCTATGTCTCACTCAAGCTTACTGGCTTCCTCCTCCTTTTCTTCCCTTGGCCCATCATCAAGTACCATGCTTGGTTTCCTCTACTGAAAAATCTGAGATAAAGGGCATACCAACAGTATTACTGTTCTAAGTGGCATTCCAGACTTCGAAAAGCTTAAACTGAAGATACATGATTCCAAACTGCAGCAACCACGACTAAATCCAAATCCCAATTGCTGGCTTTAAATGCTAACATTGTAATCAGCACATCCGGTCCTTCCTCAAGTTCCCACTGTCCTGGGGAGATTCATTACCCTCTCTTGGGCAGGTGCCCACACTGCTCTCTTAGACACTGTTGGCAGAGCATCTGAGTTTCCAGGTCTTGTTCCGGGGTCACCTTAGATGGGGACACCAGTGTTATAACCATTCATTGTGTGTCCAGGACACTTCTACTCTAGTTCTTCCTTCCCTGTTCCTGCTGCTGTGCTAAGCTCCCTAAGTACTAGAAACCATTCTCCAGAGAGAGGCTGGGGAGCAAGATTTGTGGCAACCAAAGCCAAACTGTAGACTGGGGTCACAGTCCCAAAGCTGGCTCCCTTATTTACCTTTAGATTCTTTTCACCTGTGAAATGAGCAAAACCATACCCAAATTACAGTGTTGCTATGAGCATTTAATGAGCTAATGTCTGAAATTACACAGCAATGGCTTAATAAGTAATATGAGTTATTGACATGGTCATCAGGGAAGGCAACAGAGAACAGTGTTTATGAGCACAGACTCTGAAGCCAGACCCTGCAGGCTTGAATACTGGCTCTGCAGCTTATTAGCTGTGCAATCTTGAGCAAGTTACTCACCCTTTCTGTACCTCTTTCCTTATCTGAAAAATAGGGATGGTGATGATAGTGAAAGGACTCATTAGCTTGTCATGGGGATGAAAAGAGCAAGTACATGTGAAGCGTTTAAAAGAGTGTATGACACACAGTAAGTGGTTTATATGGGTTAGCTTTCATTGTTATTGTTATTGTTATTGTTATCTCAAGAGGTGATAGAGGCCTCAACTACTGCTCTCACCAAGAATGTGAATATGTGTTCTGCTCTGCATCAGAGTTTCACCGTTATGCATTTCTCCATCCTGTACTTTTAATCACCATCACAGCCACACACACACACCCCCAACCAGAGAATAATCCAGAAAGCTTCAAATCATCTATATTTCCACTCCTAAAAAGCTAACACCTGAAGACTAAAACAGACATGCTCTACCCATACCTGTACCCACCACAACCCTAAACACAGAGTCATTTCTTTTTGGGCACTGAAGAGGAAAGTCACACAGAGTTAACTGAGCATTTTTCCCTCCAGGAGAAACCCCGATGTTTAAAAATGAGGGTCCCCCATCCCACAGTTTACGTTTATTTTCCTCTTAGGAAAAAGGAAAATAGACGGAAGCTGCAGTTCTTCCTATTCGGCTATTTATTTTCTACTTACGGACACAAGAAAAATAAAGAGTGTGTTTCAAGATTTTCATTAAAAATACCAGTGTTAAACTTTGCATCTTTCCCAGTTTTGACAAGTAGTATACTACCTTTAAAAATAAATAAATAAATAAATGGAAACATCAGCAAGTCACTGCAATCTCCAGTGGCCACAGTGCCCTTGGAATGAATTCTGGTTACCCTGCTAGCCTTCTTTTCACCTAATTCTTGGTAAAAAGCTTCGATGTTGCATAGACAGAGTTTCTGTAAGATTCAATGTAGATTAAAAGCAAGAAAATTTCATCAACAGAGCATTAAACGTAAATATCTAAATGCTGAAAGGCTGGAAATTCAACCTAATTAAAATGGCTAAACACAGAGTCACAATTAAACAGCGAGAGAATTATAGAAAAGTAAATATTTACACACACATTGTACACTTACTAGGGTTGACAAAGAAATGCTTCTGATCTGCACAGTTTTCCTTTGTAATGATATTGTTATGAGGCAATAAATGTGGTTATAGTTAATAACAGATGTTAAATGGCATAATTCATCCAGAAATCTCACTAATTACTGCAAAAGCGTGAGACAAATACACAGCATCATATGGGGGTATTTCTTATCTGTTAGTACGCAAACTGAAAAAAAATGAAAGGTCACTTGTAGAGAAAAAAAAGTAAAGCTGTAGCTACTTCCATTTAAAACAAAATTTAAACACTTGAAAATTACAATGGCTTCCCCTTCCAAAGAGTCCATGTTTCATTCAGAGAAAACAAATTGGCCTAAATGAGTTTGAGTTAACTGGGCCACTCTAGTGGTAATCGTTTTCTAAATTAGTTTAGGGAGAATGTTCCATATTTTAAACTGCATTACTTGCTGTCTTTAGAATGATGCTTACCATCAAATATTTCATTTTCCTTCAGCCCAATCCTTCTCTCCTTACAAGGACATTGAAACAGATAAGGGGGTGGAGGAGGCAAGGTACAGTGTCACCTGAAGTCATTTTATTTTGCATAGATCACACAAAGAAGAGGTGAAAAATACAAGTTTTAAATAATTTTTTCACTGTAAATTTGGGAAGGATAATTGGGAAAATTAAAAATCAAGAGGCATCTTCAATAATGCCCCAAACCCAGAGAGTCCCTCTGAAAATTCCCACCCCTGTAACACAAGGCAACTTTCATTTAACTCTGTGATGTTGTCTAGCTGTTTCCTTCACTTCCATGTTGTTTTAAAGATGGTGCCCTTTGGAAGGCAACTGCTGGCAAGGATGCGGAGAAAGAGGAATGCTTCTACACTGTTGGTAGGAATGCAGATTAGTACCACCTCTATGGAAAACAATATGGTGATTTCTAAAAGAAGTAGAAATTGACCTTTCATATGACCCAGCAATTCCCCTACTGGGAATATACTCAAAGGAAATAAAAACATTCTACAAAAAAGATTCCTGCACACACGTTTATTGCAACACTATTCACAATAGCAAAACCATGGAACCAACTGTGCTCCCCATTGAAACTGGAATGATAAAAAAAAATGTGGTACATATACACAATGGAATATTACGCAGCCATACAGAAGGACAAACATATGGACTTCGCTGCAACTTGGATGGATTTAGAGTCTATAATATTCAGTGATATATCACAGAAACAAAGAACTGAGTACCACGTTCTTACTCATAGGTGAGGACATTTACCATAATACTATAAGAAAGGGATTGGCAGTTGCAGGATACAGCCAGGGGAGGGGATGGGACACAAAACATCAATAAGGGTACCTGATCTCAAACCAGGTGAATTGGGGACCAAAGAGAGGCCCAAACTTTACCTGTATGATGATTACTTATATACCTAATCCTAATTGTACCCCACATCTTTAAAATTTAAATAAAAGTGGTGCCCTTTGAAATGTTTGTGGTTGATTTGTACCATATTTTACAAAGCTTTCCTTCTTCGATTTAATTTCTACTGGTCTTCAAAACCAAGGAGTTTGATTTACAACTTGATTCAAATAAAGTCAGGATGCTGAAGTTAAAATAGTAAAGATTTCCAATGTTTTTGGTGGCACAAATGCACATCTGCACTCCACGTGCACACATACACATACACACTTAACGACAGAGAGAGACGGAGAAAAAGGTCAGAGAGATAGAGAGCAGAATAGATATTGAGACAGAAACAGGGAGAAGCAGCCACAAATGCTACCTTTTGTTTTCTATGAAATAGAAACCACTATAGCAGACCTCTATTTCTTCATAATGTTAGATCATCCCTTTTCATTGTGGAAAGTCTGGTGGCCAGGTGACTTTTGTTAATGCCTCTCAGTGAGACAACCTTGGCTCTCCATTTTTTATTCTTTGGAGGATAATTTTCCCAATAACATAGAAACTTGACAATAAAAATCAATGTATACGCATCAATCTAATTATTGGAGTCAAGGTACAATTTTTTTTTCCTCCATATTAACTTTTGGAACAATCTGAACAGAAATCTGCTCAGGAAAAAGGCTGGTATGATTTATTTTAGGCGTAGAGAGAATGGACTAGACCAATGATTCTCAAGCCTCAGTGCAATCCAGGGATCTTTTTGAAGAACAGATTCTGACTCAGGAGGTCTGCAGTGGGCCTGCCATCCCGTGAACTCCAGGGTGGCATTGCTGTTGCTGCCTGTGGACCACACTGAACACTCCAAGCCCAGAGGACTGCTGGCAGTCTCATCTAAATCTGGCATCCTTACACAATAGTGCTCCAGTCATCAGTTGCAGAGTTCTAAAAAAGGAAGCAAAGTGAAAGTTCATGTTGAACCTTTAGTTAGAAAGCTGGAAGGGTACTTAAGGGGAATCCTGATTTATTCGCCATCACATGATGCTCTATAGTATCACAGAGAAACTCTTCCAGATGGCAGAAAAAGTATGTTTGTAACAGTCTCCTTTGAAGACAGCCTACGACATCACTTGGTAGTTAATTCAGTTTTTAACAACCTCCACCATATTTAGTAAAAGTTCCTCTTCCTGGATCATCAGCTAATTCTTTATGTCTAGATCCCATTAAGGCTGAAAATCCTCTAAATGATTCTTCTTTATAAACTCAAAAACTATTCATTCATATGTAATCTCTCAGTTTCCATTCTTTGTACTAAGCTATCTCAGATGGTTTAGACTTTTCTCAATGGGACATTTTCCAACCCTTTAATCATCTGAGTAATCTTATACAAATGATGTCATTCCCCTTAGAGAGTAATTTATTCTACCCTCAGTTAAAAAAAAAAAATCCATCCTCTTTTTTGTTTTCATTCTTTTAATCCCTAATGGCCCACTTCTTTTCGAGAATTTCTATATCATCTTTATGGATCATTATCATCTTATCAGTGTCTTATGGTTAGTAAATTCCAAAATCTCAGTACTGTTGAGTCTTCCATTTGCAATGGAAGACAACACAATAAGTATACAAATTGTCAACGTGCTGTGCCTCTGATGTTGTGAATGTTGGTGTTTTGCTCCAGAAAAAACCTAATTGTTTTCTAAAGTATTTCCTAAACTATCCACATATAAGACACAAGGACTAAGGTAAAATATACAAACTTTGAAAAAAAAACTCAATAATTTCTTGTTTAGCTTAGTAATACACCTAAATCTTAGCATTTAGTGAATGCTCAATGAATAAATAAATGCATACTGTTGTTAAAAATCCCTATTCTACCTCTTGCTAGTTCTGTGACTGTGACTTTGGACAAGTTAACATTGTTGAATAAAAGTTTCCTTATTTTTAAAGCAGAAATGTTAATACCTACCTTAATTCAGATTAAATTAGAATACACACACACACACACACACACACACACACACACACACACACGTTATTCAATAAACAATTATTTCATTCTTCTCCAAGTAAAGAAACTTATCAACCAGACCATCACTAGTACTTGTGATAGCATTTTTCATGTAGTAAGCTGTTGATAAATGTGCTGAATGGGCGAATGAAAATATAGGTCTAATCAGAATAAAAGTCTGGACAAAGAAAAAATCACTGGAGTTGGTTAAGTTCCACTTTCATTGTAATGATGAACTCACATCAATTCTTCAGACAACTTTTTAAAGGCTTCACATTTCCAGGGTTAAGCAATATGAGAAAAACCAGATATCAAATCCAGATGAAATTAGTGTCTATCTAGGTTACTAGAATTATATTAGTATAAAAGGCCATATAAAAAGGGCTTAGAATTTTTTGGAGAAAAAATGTATAAATGAATTATATAACATAAGAATTATATTAATTTGATGAAAGTATTTATTCAGATACACATGACCATGACCACTTATCACTTAACTTTAGGGACTATATTCAAGGCAATATTAAATGTCACAGTTAACTGGTACTTTAGGGCAAGAATCAAGAAGAAGGTGATGAAAAGAAAATCTGACCTCTCAGTGGCAAACAGAATTCTGTCTCTGAAAGAAAGTCTGTATTTTGGCGTAGCTACTGATTAGTGGGGTAAATTTGGATGACTTGGGCTTTCTAAACCTTTATTTTCTCATATATTTTTCAGAAGTTGTATTATATTAAATAACAGTGTTTTATTAAAGCCTTTATCATAGTGTCTGATAAATTTTAATTATTTTTCACAAATACTCATTGTGTGTGTGTTTATGTAGGCTTTCTTTTGAAGAAGAAAATTAGAACTCTTGAACTCTACTTCTGCAATGATATAATGTATCCAACTAAGCTTATATTTAAAATGTAAAAAAAAAGTGATTATATTTCTGACTTCACATTAAGTGATGATTTATGGCATTCATTTTTATAGAATAACGCTATTATTTCTAGGTTTTAATAATAATAAGCCTAAACAACTTCCAATAATTGATATAAAATATTTTCCCTTATAAAAGAGTATAGCTTCATTATTAATGAAGTAGCATGAGTACTGATTAATACTATAACATATTATTAATATATTATCATATACTATGATATATAATATAAAATATATTATTAAAACTACTGAGACAGTTTCAGGCAAAGGATGGTAATGTAAAAATCAAAGAAAATATTTACTGACAATGTAAACATTTAAAATTTTTAAGTGAATTTGGAACAGTTTTTGCCATAGTTTTGTCATTAGCAAAATTCTTGATAAGTTCTTTTAATTAGTGTTTTTAAGTTGTGGTTTAAAGGCAAGTAGTTCCGCATTACAAAAAACAGCAAGCCCTCCAGCCAAACCTCTTTCCCCAAATTCTTACTCTCTAGAAAGACTTTAAATCTTTTAGCTTATTCACTTGTTATTTATCTTTATATCATTAAATAATTAGCACCTCATTCTGCAGCCTACCCTTGAATAACATGGGTTTGAATTGCACAGGTCTACGTATACATAGATTTTCTTCCACCTCTGCTACCCCTGAGACAGCAATATCAACCCTTCCCCTTCTCCCTCTTCCTCAGCCTACTCATATGAACACAATAAAGATGAAGATCTAGGATGATCCACTTCCACTTAATGAACAGTAAGTATATTTTCTTTTCCTTATGATTTTGTTAATAACATTGCCTATTGTCCAGCTTAATTTTTTGTAAGAATACAGTATAGAAAGGTTATTAGTAGTTAAGTTAAAGGGGAGTCAAAAATTATACATGGACTTTCGAATGTGTGTAGCCAGGAGAGGAGGACCAGTGTCCCTAACCACTGAGTTTGTTCAGGGGCCAACTGCACTCCAGAAGTTTCTATTTTTGGCTCAATTTACTGACGTCCTAATTTTTAGGTAGTTTTCCTTCTTTTCATCTACTTTTACACATGTGTTCCTTCCTCAGCTCCCTTCACCCAAATAATGTTATAATTTTTGCTAGATGAGTACCCAGTACTTACATTAGTATGACTATGTAAATGTTATGCACCGTTGGACCATGTATTAGTACTTATAATGATCTTTACATTTTTTACACCTTAGCTTTATTTTTTCTGAAGATAATAATCATCTTATTTTTTAATTTGCATAGTTTTCTAAATACATCACTAACTTATATCCAAAGTCTCATCTAGCTGGAAAATAAAAAAACTCTCAAAATGTATCAACATCTTAGGAATGTGGTCAATATCATCTGTTTAAATAAGTTCCCCCCAAAACCTTTTGACTAGCTCCAGTTTGGACCATTGCTTTCTAGACTTGATGTGCAGTAGTCATCTCGGGAGTTTATTTCATCTTCTCTCAGGGAAGATTTCACTTGTCCCTCTCTTATGTTAAATCATTTTGATACAGAATTTTCAAGTCATCCTGGGCTTTGAGAGTGTCAGCTCAATGGGCTTGCCAGCTGAGCCCCAGAGAGGGTCAGCTTGATGGGCTGGCAAGCCTAGCACCAGAAGTATTGGCTGGGAGGGCCCAAGGGGATTGCGGATTTGGAGCTGAGACCTGTAGCTTATATAGCCCTAAGACCAAGATGATTGGCTAGCACTAGCTGTGAGCTTATTGGTCAGCACTAGCTGTACTGATTGGTCAGTACTAAGGATCAATCAGCAGGGGGTAGGGGTCTAATGGTGAGCTGATTGGTCAGTACTTGGTAGCAAGATGATTGGTTGTTTTTCTATCCCAGCTGTGGGTACTTAAGCTCTAGCTTGAGGGGCTCATAGGGAGATTGTTTACAGATGCCAGTGTATCAGTCTGAGAGATTTGTCATAAGTTCACTACATTATTACCAGGGGAACCACCCTGTCTGTCTATCTAGGCTTTCTCTAGCTATCTCCTCTCTCAGTTTGTTTTCTGGATTTCTTGGGCTTATAGTTTTATATTTACTCCCTTGTTTTGTAAAGCACATACATCCCTAGCTTCAATAACTATTTGGAAGGTATTTTTAAGACCTCATTTGTCACTAAATGAATTTATTCTACCTTTACAGTTAATTAGAGTTCATTGGATACAGACTTCTAAATCAGAAATCATTTTTCCTCAGGGTTTTTAAAGTACTGCTCTATCATCTTCTAATAGTCAATGTAAGGTTGAGAAGTCTAAAGTCAGTCTTGATTATTCTTTCTTGTGTGACATCTAAAATACCTTTTTCTCTCTGGAATTTATTTGGTTTTTCTCTTTGCTTATCATGTTTTTAAATTTTATGGTGGTATTTCTTAGTCTGGTACAATTTTCATCTATTTTTGGGACACTGTGTAGACCCACTCTATCTGGAAATTTATAATCTTCAGTTCTGGAAAAGTATCTAAAATAATTTATTTAATGATTTTCTACATTTCATTGTCTATTTTCTCTTTTAGAATACCTGTTATTTAGCTATTGAAACTTATATGCTAGTCCTCTAACTCTCTTTCCCTCATTTACTTTTATTTTTCTGTTTTCTAGATTGTTTTCCTACTCTTAAGTTTTTGATGTCTGCTATTTTAAACTCCACATCTTGTTTACTGCCTTCTGAATTTTTTTAAAATATAGCCTTTCATTCCAATTCTACAGTTGCAATATCTTCTCTTCTGCCCATGACAATATTAATATTCGCTTTCTTTGTTGGTTTTAATTTCATTCTCCCTGCATATTTTCTGTATCCTTCATATTACTTTGGTCAGCTTATTTTGGCTTCTGTCATTTATACCAGATACTTTCCTTAAGTGTTTGGTAATTCTTTACATCTTCCCCTATTAAAAAGGAGGACACTAGGAAGTTGACTGAAATTTCTGTGTTCATGGTTAAGGCTTGTTGACTGTGGATTTTGCTGTAGGCCGCTATGGTTAAGTCATTTTGTTGTGCAAATCCCAATGTCGGTAACATTTACTTAATCCCGAGGTTTATCATGATACCCAGCTGCTAACTGTGCCTGGTGTTTCCCTGTCCAGAAAGCCTTTGCTTTATTTCTCCAGAGAATAAACCTCTAGTCTATGGGTCCCAAATTCCTGGGCCACAGACCAGTACTGGGTTGTGGTCTGTTAGGAACTGAGTTGTACAGCAGTAGGTGAGCCACAGGTGAGCCAGAGGCTTCATCTGTATTTACAGCCTCTCCCCATTAATGACATTACTGCTTGAGCTTTGCCTCCTATCAGATCAGCAGGGGCATTAGATTATCATAGGAGTGCGAGTCCTATTGTGAACGTGGCATGTGGGGGACCTAGGTTGTGTGCTCCTTATGAGAATTCAATGCCTGATGCTCTGAGGTGGAGCTGAGGTGTTGATGGCATGGGAGAGTGGCTACAAATGCAGGTTAACATTAGCAGTGATGGCTTGATTGCACATCCCTCACCCCACCTCTCAACCCCTCCACCTCCCTGGAAAACATTTTCTTTCACAAAACCAGTCCCTGATGCCAAAAAATGTTGGGGACCGCTGCTCTAGTTCATACCTCACATGAAGGAAAAGAATCTTGGGGTTTACTGTATCTTAAATAGTCTTTCAACTAGCTATCTCCTTTAAAAAAAAAAAAGATCTACCTTTATCTTCCACATCCAGTGTTACTCAGCATCACCAATGTCTGAGAATACTAGGGATTCGTTAGAAAAGCGGTCGCCAATATTTTTGGCATCAGGGATTAGTTTCATGGGAGACAATTTTTCCACGGGTTGGGCGTTGGAAAGTCATCAGACATTACATTCTTATTAGGAATGAGCAACCTAGAACCCTCACCTCCTGCTGTGTGGCCTGGTTTCTTTTTTTTCTTTTTTGTTTTTTTTTTTTGAGTTGGAGTCTCACTCTGTCGCCCAGACTGGAGTGCAGTGGCCGCTCCCGGCCACCGCAGCCTCAACCTGCTGGGCTCCGGCGATCCTTCCGCCTCAGCCTTCCAAGTAGCCGGAATTACAGGCATGCGCTACCACGCCCGGCTGATTTTTTGATTTATTGTAGAGATGAGGTCTCGCCTGCCTAGGCGGGTCTCGAACCTGCGAGCTCAGGCAATCCACTCACCTCAGCCTCCCAAAGGCGCAGGATTACAGGCTGAGCCACCGAGCCTGGCTTGGCCTGGTTTCTAATAGACCACTGACCAGTACTGGCCTGCGGCTCAGGGGTTAGGGACTCCTGCTTTCGAGTACATCAGGTTGTTTACTTTCCCTTTTTCTCACTGACAGCTCAGGGCTGCATTGTTTCAGGTCTGCTGCATTAACCCACTTTATTTATCTACATTTATCTTTAAAAATTTGTTTTTAATCCTTTTTTTGCTTTTTCCTTGTATATTTGTATTTTTAAAGATATATATCTTTAAGGATGTTTAGTAGAGGAAGAAGTGAAAGTAAATGCATATTTACCCCCTTTAATTGGAAATCTATAATTAGTTGTTAACTATATTTTAAAATGGGATTATATTAAGACCTCCCCTGATAAAGTTCTATAGTCAAGAAGAACTAACTCTTTTTGTTGTTGTTGTTTTCTTATACTGTGATTAAATATCTTACAGTATTTGTGGAAAAAAAAAATCTGCGTTAATGGCTGACATACCATCTAATGAAGTTTCCATGTTTCTAAGCTCTCTGAATTGTCCCTCAGTAAGTGATTAACAAATACTTCTTGAGATTCTGAGTTCTCTTAAATCTAGACTTTCTATTATAAAACTAGTCACAGGGAAACTCAATTAGTCTTTCCTAGTTACAGTGATGTCACGTTGTTGGTTTTAACTACCAAGAACTGCCCTTGTATGGAATATTCTTTGCTTTATGTCAGAACAACCCTAGACAATCTGCAATATTCTAACTCCTTAGAGAAGATTATGAGACAGATCCTTACTTAAGAAGAAAAATACTTTGACAAATTCTTTCACTTTGTCTGGTTTGCTAGTCTCTGAATGGCTTCCTTGGGCCCTTGTACTTTTGGGGAGTGAACACGAGGAGATTCCATTTTCTCTTGATATGTCACTGTTTGTGACTTTTCAGTGACATTAGTCCTATTATAGTTTGTGAAAAGGTCCACAGGTAAACATTAAAAAAGAAAGATAGAAACTGGATTGACTTTCTGCTGGACTGCAATTCATGAAACACTGTGAAGTCAAATAATTTCCAGGCTCATACTAAAGGCTTTTTTTTTTTTCAATTTTATTTAGTACTGTTTGTTTTCCTCTCAATCCATATTCTACATTTCTATTTTGTTTACCAACATCTCGTGTGGTTTCACAGATCCGTCAAAATTTACAGTAAATTAGAAAGGTAATGTTTCCAAGAAGATTTAAAATTACTGGTAGTAAAATAATGACCACAACCCAGATTGGACCCTCTGGAGAAGGCTGGGGTTTGCTTTTCCTGAAATGGTCAATTTTAGATTGCAATTGAGGTAGCTTCTGAGTGATGAGTAAGCTGAGGTGAAGGAGTTTAACAAGCCCATATGTTTCAAGCTCTGTAATCTCACCCTCCTGGTATAGATCCATCATGTTTTCTACAGCTATTTTTATGCCTTCTTTTCCCTAAACACTACAGTATACAAAACCACACAAACACAGTAGTGGTTGTTTTGTTGTTGGTATTTACAATTAAATTCTGTTATATCAATCTGCTGTCTTGTAAAGGCAATCTGAGAAAATGCTCAACGTGACAATTTTAGAGGTTTAATGAGCTCAGCGTTAAAGATGCAAAGGCCTCTCCTAAATCCTCTCCATTTTCTTTAAAAACGAAACTATCTTTCCATTTTCAACATCTAGCCAAAGTAGGATTACACACTGCCTTCAGGTGAAAAACAAAACATAACAAAACCAAAAATACCCCAGCAAGATTTCAGCGGATAGCAATTATTTGTTCATTTATAGTGTGACTGAGAGAAGAAAGAGAAACAAGGTTGGGGTAAGGGCTATAGTCCAAATTTGCCAGTTTCCCAGGTGAGTGCTCCATTTGAATTAAAATATTGGTTTTGCTAGCTCAAGCCAATAGAGACTTCTTTCCCCACAATTCCATACAGTATATAAAGAACAAACCTCAAAGCAATTCAGTGGGAACATATTGGTTGGTTGAAGCACTCTATCTTGCAAGGCACATTAGAAGAAAAATAAAATCCTTACTGCATCCAGACAAAGCTCCTTCCCTGTTGAATATAATAGGAGCACAACAAGGAGTACAAAAGCTAGTTACAGGCAAACCTCAAAAGGCTTGACTGTTGGGCCAGTACAGGCTCATTTAACTAACCTGCCTCCATGATTTGTGAAATTGAGTGGACTCTTCATTAAACGACAAGGCTGAGTGCCAAATGAATGTGAAATGCCTCTTGAAATTTAAGTGTATCTCACTCCACCCAATTTTGAAGTTAAATTAATAAAAGAGTGATCTAGCCTGTAGTTTTCCTTATAATAAAACTTATTTCTGCAGTTTTAAACTGTAATATGGAGAAAAATGCACATCTTGAACTTTTCCATTGCCTTCTCATAAATACTGTTGCCCAGTAACAATTTTAATATAAAAATTGCACATAAGGTTATTTGATTCTAAACATTTGGTGCAAGATTTGCTTAGTGAGGATTCAGAACACTGATCAAATTTTTCTTCTCATTCTAAATGAAAAAGCCTGCAGACATTTATTGTGAGTAGAACTTTAGCTTAATTAGATGTCTATGTCCAGCTTTGTTCTCTAAGTCCTAGGAGTTTTTCCAGCTTTGGGTTTAGAGTAGTATTACATGTATAAACACAAAATACAAACGGAGACTGGCTTCAATATTAGAGTGGCATAGAACAGTTTGGCTGAGTTAGGTACAGAAATGTTGTCCAATGTTTCCAGACTACCAGTTTTCTCACATATGCCCACTGGGTGGGAGGCAGGAAGACACTGAGAGGGTGGCCCCTGGACATGGTTTTCAGTACCTCGGTGAGTATCCCAAAAGGAGGCAAAGGATTGGTCCAAACAGGAAGCTGCTCTCAGTTCTTCTGGGGCCAATCTCTGGAAAAGCACATGAATAATACATACTTTTTTTTCCTCCTGCCAATAGATATAGTCAGCTGAAACGAGCATCAAAGAAAAACTCAGTCGAGGTCTTTAAGTCCATGGAAATGAGAAATAATCATGCACAAATTCTCTCCTCAAATCATCTAGTAATGCTTTATGAGACCAGTGATGTACAGCATTAACCTTCAAGGAACTCAAGGCAGAGCAGAGAAGATGCTGAAAAGGTCAGACCTTCCACCCTAATTATTACCAAAAATTCAGAAGATATTTTCAGTGTTAAAAATTTCCCAATTATTCACACTTACAAAAAACATCTAACAGCATAAAAGAGGGAAATGACTTTCTCCTTCAGTTTTTAGTTAATTGGGCAAAGCTAGTTGTGCTTGTTAGCAGATAAACAGATTACACTCGTTGCACTATTTTTCTGCCATGAATTTTAAGTACAACTATGGGAAGAGGAGTTTTATTTGATTTGAGTATTATAAAAGCCTACCTATTAATTTGAAGGCACAAAAACAGAAATCTAAGGCAAAAGCTTTGAGCACCCCTTGGATTTTCTATCCAGATATATATTCATTCCACTGTGTTTGGAGCCATGTGGCTTGAAGTGGTTTTATTTTAATGAACTTGTTCCATTTCTCATTTAGAAGACCTCTTATTTTATGAGACTCCTTGCCAGCTTTAATTTTTTTCCCTTCTCTTTGTCTACATTCTCAGAAAACTGTACTTGTTTCTGCAGAGTGCTATAAAACTGTGTCCAAGGTTTAATATTAGAGTGCATTTTCCACACACCCAAGACACAAGTACTGAGGATGTAATTTATATCACTAATACTCAAGGTATGACAGGAAGTAAATCTGTTTGACTTCTTGGATCCTTGTGGACTATGGTATATTTTAAAGCAGGAGAAGCTTAGACCAGGATTATGGAGTTACCAACAACTGTGAGGGAGTTGGGACTTTTCCAACGGTGGGAAGGACAAGTAGGGAAAAAACATGTATTTTGATTGCAATTTAAAGAACAACTAGACATTATATGAAGAGAAATTTTTTATTCCCACAACTTCGCTCTGTGAACTTCCCCAGTTACTGGACTTACTGGAGTTTCCCCATGAGTCTGTTACTCAGTCATTCTAAACAAAAATTATCAACCAATTCCTCTCTCTATGATATTCTGCACAGTGCTACAAGAAATAAATAGGTATATATCTATGTATGAATGGATATACACTATATACACAAACATTTCTTTCTTTGAAGGTAAATATTACAGATATACATATACAGCTATACATATATATTTGAAGGCAAATATCCTATGCCTTCAAAGGAATTATGATACATTCGAGATGGGTATCTATCCATGGAACTTGATCATACAAGACAAAGCAAACCAAACCACTATGATACAGTTATAGTAAAATGTATGAGGTGAGCCTGAGGGTCTGAGTGGAAAAATTCTGCTGAGGGTGTTCATGAGGGCTCCCTAAAGGAGGAAAATGTTGGCTGAAAATAATTTTGAAATGTGGAAGGAGTTAATCAGCTGAAACTCTGCAATTAAGTACTAAGGCCAGACTCATCCACAGAAGAGTTCTGTACCTCCCTCTCTGTGGTCACCAACTAAACTAGATTCACAAAATGCTGCCGCTGCGGTAGTCATTATTGCTGCTATCTGCAAAGGTATGAAAGCAGAATTACCGTACTTGCTATTTATAAAATATAAGAGCAATTCTTATCAGATTGGTGGCACAAGAAGAAAAATTTAATATTTGTAATGTTTATATAGAGATTTATCTCTGAGACGCTCCCCTCATATACATTATTTCCTGGTATAATCTAATATTTGCTAGGAATCTTCCTCATGTTCAATACTTTTTAGAACTGTAATAAATAATCCAATTCAATTTAAAAAAGAATAATGTTTTCCTCCAAATTCTAATAATCCTGTGATACAATCTGTCCCCAGTTGTGGTTACATGTAGTAATTTCCCTTCCTTTTCAATTCCTTTGTCAAGTTCTTTTCTTTGTCCCATTAATTTTTTTATATGTGGTCTTTTGGTTCAAAGGGTCACAGGAGGTTGGTTGGGTTCTTTAGAATTCATAGTTTCATGATATCTTTTCAATTTATTTATTTAATGCTCCAGATATTAGTCTTCTGAAATATTACATAAGACAACTAATGGACATCATTGCTGACTGGGTCAGATGTTTCATTTGTACACTTCAACTTAACTGGATAAATCTTATGTGGGTCTATTTCCCTTTCTTGTTGGTAAAGGCATAATATGAGGGAAGCAGTGCTCCCCATACATAGTAAAGCTATCTCTAACAGCAAACCTCTTTTCTGAAGCAAGTTCCTTTCTGAGCAGATGGGCCCTTCTTATGAAACACACATTTAATTGCCATGACCATGTGCATTTATGATTTGGGGGCTAGATTTTAGAAGTGATAATATCTGGATTTTACTGTCAGTCTTTTGAAAGTCTGAGTAGAAAATGCTCATATGTCCAATTTAATAAAAGCTGTCTATTTTTTCTTGTTAATCAATGTACAAGCCCACACCATTCCTCAACCCAGGAGCATCCTAGTTACCTCATAAGCAGTTTGCCCTCTGCCACTTTATAAATGGTTTCAGTGGTTAGATATTAGCCAGACCAACTCTTCCACTATGGCCTCACTGTAACTGCTGACAGTTATGGCTGGAGGATGAACACATGACCTAAACATGAATAGTGACACAGGGATCTAGAATCTTGGCTGTGTGATACAAGGACATGGAAAGAGGGTGGTAAAATCACCACCGTGGCAGTGGTACTGATGATGATGGTGGTGGTGGTGACAGCATCTATGGGGAGAGTGGTGGCCGTGACTGAACTTAGCTGTGGCTCTGGCTGGGTAAGCATCCTTTATTTCTGCATGTTATTAAATGCTGATTTTCTGATCTTTTACTGAATCTGTGAGCAGTCATATGTTTCCTATACTTTCCATTAAATTTTGGTTTTTTAACTAAAGATAGCCAAAGATAGTTTGAGTGTCTTGCAACCAAGAACCCAGGTGGATACAGGGAATATCATGAGGACAAATCCACAGAAAACAGGATTGATACCAAGGTCTTGCTGAGTGGTTGGAGGGTTAAAAATCTACCTTTGTTAGAAGCCCCATATGAAGGAAAATCTACTTTTAATCATTAGATTTAAATAGAAAGATCTTTGAAGTGACTATGGAATACATAATAGTTTTTCTATTTGTGTTATTTCCCTGGTATTCATCATTATGCTGTAGTATGTGAAAGAATTCCTTGTTTTTAGGAAATATATACTGAAAGTATCTAGAAATAAAAGGGCATAATGTCTGCAACTTACTCTTTAAAAGTTTAGAAAAAGGTATCGATAGACAAAATACAGAGCAAGATAAAGCAAATGTAATGAAATATTAACCCTGGTAGATGCGAGATAATGGATTTCAGAAGTCTGAGATTTCTTTGCATTATTCCACAACTTTTCTTTATGTGCTTTATAGGTCATCTAATCCACCCTTCCTTTCTCCAATCATTGAGGAATCATCCCTGGGCAGTTCAGTAAGCTGTTCAACATCATATTGCTTGAAAGTGGCAAAGGCAGCCGGGCTCGGTGGCTCAGCCTGTAATCCCGCGCTTTGGGAGGCTGAGGTGAGTGGATTGCCTGAGCCCGCGGGTTCGAGAACCGCCTGGGCAACTTGGCGAGACCTCATCTCTACAATAAATCAAAATAAGCCGGGCGTGGTAGCGTGCTCCTGTAGTTCCAGCTACTCGGAAGGCTGAGGCGGAAGGATCGCCGGAGCCCAGCAGGTCGAGGCTGCGGTGGCCGGGAGCGGCCACTGCACTCCAGTCTGGGCGACAGAGTGAGACTCCAACTCAAAAAAAAAAAAGAAAGTGGCATAGGCTTTCTCCAATAAGGGTGTGAAAACAGTGCAGAGGCAACGGAACCGAGGGCCTCACCGGTGTTCCAGTTAAAGAAAAAGGATCAAGCTTATTGCATAATGGGAAGGTAGAAAAAGTTGGACTAAGGAAGGATCCTTGATGGAGAGGCAAAGCCTTGAGAGTTCTACAAGAAGAGGGGGTTGGGAGTGGGAGAGTGTAACGGAGAGGAGAACGGCTCAGAACAGTACCAGTGCACACTGTTTTCTTGTTTTTGGTTTTGGTTTTCTTTGTTTTTTTTTAAAAAATCAATTATTTTTTATTATGGTTTTGTGGGGTACAGTTAAGGGTTAGGTGTACTATTACGTTTCATTCAGGCACCCTGTTGATAAGAGGTGTTTCCCCTTCCCCAGACAGATATTTGCTACTGTTAATCCCATCCCCCTTCCCCCCATAGTTTCCCAGTACCGTCAGTCATTTTCTTATAGTATTGCATTGGATGTTCAAGGTTCATTATATGAGTGAGAACATGTGATACGCGGATCTTTGTTTCTGTGAGAGGTCACTCAGTATTATAGACTCAAGTTCCAACCAGGTTGCTGTGAAATTCATGATTTTGTTCTTTTTTATGGCTGCATAGTATTCCATCGTGTATATGTACCACATTTTTTTAATCCAGTCCTCTTTTGATGGGCAGCATGGTTGTTTCCAGGTTCTTGCTATTGTGAACAATGCTGCGATAAACATATGTGTGCAGGTGTCTTTTTTATAGAGTGATTTGAGTTCTTCAGGGTATATTACCAGTAGGGGGATTGCGGGGTCATATGGAAGGTTGATATTTAGAGCTTTTAGGAATCGCCACCCTGCTTTCCACAGAGGTTGCACTAGTTTACACTCCCACCAACAGTGTAGAAGTGTTCCCTTTCACCACACCCTCTCCAGCAGCTATTATTTTTTGAGTTGTTGATAATTGCCATTCTGACTGGAGTTAGGTGGTATCTCGGTGTGGTTTTGATTTGCATCTCCCTGATGATTAGTGAGGTTGAACATTTCTTCATGTGTTTGTTGGCTGCTTGGATGTCCTCTTTTATGAAGTTTCTGTTCATATCTTTTTCCCATTTGATAATGGGGTTGCTTGTTTTTTTCTTTTCAGCACGTTTTAGTTCCTTGTAGATCCAGGATGTTAAGCCTTTGTCAGACATGGTGTTGGCAAATACTTTTTCCCAGTCTGTAGGCTGTCTCCCTGCTCTCTTGATGGTTTCTTTGACTTTGCAGACGCTTGTCAGTTTAATAAGGTCCCACTTGTCTACCTTCTCTCTTATGACCTGTGAGTTTCGTGTTTTGTTCAGGAATTGGATGCCAGTTCCAATTCCCATGAGGGTAATTCCTTCATTTTCTAAGGTTCTTATGGCTTGAGGTTTTACACTTAGGTCTCTGATCCATTTGGAGTTAACCTTTGTGCTTGGGGATAGATATGGGTCCTGCTTCAATCTTCTGCATGTGGTCAGCCAGTTTTCACAGCACCATTTACTGAATAGGTTCTCC